>NC_046159.1:42276484-42375503 GCF_011064425.1 Rattus rattus
GGGAATAACACTCGAAATGTATATAAAGAAATACTCAAGTTAATATAATAATAGCACAACACGTAGAAAATTGCTTGTGCAGAGAAATGCTATTATCTCCTCAGAAATTACACAATAATTCATAGTTCACAAATCAATGGTTTGTATAGGAGAAGGAGTCAAATGTTAATAGTACTCTGTGTATGCGTGTGTGTGTGTGTGTGTGTGTGTGTGTGTGTGTGTGTGTGTGATGTGCGTGTATCTTGGAAACTTGCAGATTTGGGGGATTCTGTCCTTTGTCTTTCTCTTGGAAAAATTGAGATCAATAACAATTCATGCATATCTAGGAATGCCCTGAAGAGTTCAGAGGGTAAAAATGGCTTATCTAGAAATGATTCAACACTCAACTCACGTTGGATAAAGAATAGATACTAAAAATCGACACCTAATTTAAGACTGTCCTGCTATGCTGTCTTATGTAAGTTTCCACACTATGGAGTTAGAGAGAAGAACAAATTACCTTTCACAGATTCCACTGTGGCACTATTCAGGCCATGCCCAGTGACAAATGACTGAAGTTAAAGAAGGAGGATGATACCCAATTTCACAAGGCTGATGCTGTGAAATGTGGGTTTTACACCATCGTCACGACGTACCTAGACAAAGGTCTCGCTTCAGAATCGATGGCTTTGAGAAATCACATGAAAAGCTCACAGAAAGAACTCTGGGAAGGCAGCCGAGTAACAAACATCTGGAAAGTGTGTCTTTCCCCACTTAGGAAACAATTTTCTTGGCCAATTCTGTCTGGCATAACTATTTTTGGAACTCAGGGAGTTTGTGATGACTTGAAACCTTCAGAGGAAGGCATGGACTGCAAATTGGCTAACACTCTATAGAATTTGAACTCTTAGCTCAATATCAACTCCCCCATTCTTCACTCTTAGTACAGGGTGGTAAGCTGTGTACTTGTTTCTGGGGCACCTACTCATTGCTTGAAGGAGCCAGCATGCAGGCAAAGAGAATTCTGTCCTCTAAAGATGGTCAGTTTGTGCTCTGGTCTCTGAGGGTTATCTAGGATGAGGGAGAGGCATCAGTCAATATTGTAATACAGGGACATCATTGTGGCACAACCCCCCATGCCCTCTAAAGCAGCTGCATATACAGGGGAAACTAGAATGTGCCTTCACCTGCTCAGAAGATGTTCCTAAAGTATTAGAATAGACCAGAAGGCAACAGACTGACAACTAGAACACCAAGCAAACCCCAGGAGTGTGGAAATATGACCTCACAGTATATTCACTACGTTCCTTGTCTTTCAGACAGAAATACCCAGCAGAAGCGATGTCGAAGAGGAGGGCTTATCTTGGCTCATGGCTTTAGGAGATTTTGGTTGCTAATGGTGGGTAAGGGATGGCAACGAGCTTGGCTCAATCATTGTTGGTGGGAGCATGAACTGGTGGCTCGATAGGAAGTGGTGGTAGATTAAGAAGTAGCAAGTGGGCCAGAATCAGGGCTGACCTGTAACCTTCAAAGGCCACCCAGGGACTCCTCTTCATAAGCTAGTGCCTATTTGCTACATTTCTATAATCCTTCCCAAACTGCCACCATCTGGGGCAAATATTCAAACACATGAGCCTATGAGGGACACGCACATCTAAACCTCAATATATAGCTACCACAATGTTGGATGCAGATATCTAGATTTCAACCACAAAAATAATAACAAAAGTCACAAGCCGCATGAAAGCAAGCAAACAAATGAACAGAAAACAGAAAGAAGATGCCCTATGTAAGGAAGAAACAAAACCTATAAGATATCTGATGATAGTTCTATTAGGAAAAGATTTCAATTTTATTAAAGATCAAAGAGCAAAAGGAAGAAGTATAAAAAAGTATAGAAAATGACATTGAAAAAATAGAAATATTGCTAAAGGCATAAAACCATGAAAGGATGAAAAAGGACATTTTGCAATTGGAAACACTTTTTTAAATTTGGATATTTTATGTATTTACATTTCAAATATTGTCCCCTTTGTCAGTACCCCTTCTCTCATTCCCCCTTCCCCTGTTTCTGTTCTGGAGCTGGGGTCCTAGGTGGCAGCTCTACTGAGCTGAAATCCCCAGCCCCTTCCCTGTTTCACGTGCATGCCTCCCACCTACCCACTCCCACCTTGCCACTCTGGCATTCCCTTTCACTGGGGAAATGAGCCTTCACAGGTCCAAGGGCTTATCCTCCTATTGATGCCAGACAATGGCATCCTCTGCTACATAGTGCAGCTAGCAGCCATGGGCTTATTCTTGTGTACTCTTTGGTTGGTGGTTTAGTCCCTGGAAATCTGGGGTTCTGGTTAGTTGATATTGTTGTTCTTCCTATGGGGTTGCAAACCCCTTCAGCCCTTCAGTCTTTTTCTAACTCCTCCATTTGAGGGTCCTCTTGTCTCAGTCCTCACAGTTAGCTCAAGCATCCTCATCTGTATCAGTAAGGCTCTGTGCAGAGCCTCAGGGAGACACCATATCAGGCTCCTGTCAGCAAGCCCTTCTGGGCATCAGCAATAGTGACTGGGTTTGGTGGCTGCATATGGGATGAATCCCAAGTGGGGCAGTCTCTGGATGGCCTTTCCTTCAGTCTCTGCTCCACTCTTTGTGCCTGTATTTCCTCCCGTGAGTATTTTGTTCGGAATACCCAAGATACATATGAAGCTCAAGAAGAAGGAAGACCAAAATGCAGATGCTTCAGTCCTTCTTAGAAGGAGGAACAAAATACTCAAAGGAGGAAGACACACTTTTATCAAAGGTTCAGTAGAGGAATTCAGAGACAGGTGTGAAAAATCAGTGACCTCAAAGACTGGACAGGATCAGGATCAGGGGGAAAGAACTGAAGAAACTCTAAGTTGGCACAACCCTATGCATCGTAGGTTTTTCATTGGAAAGAAAAGGCAAAAAGGAAAGAAACTATCACTTAACCCTCCTCCTCATGCAGAGAGGATTCTAACAGATCAAAATCAAGGACATTAGACAGTGACTTTAAGCTGTATGAAGAAATGAAAAAGGTAAACACATGAACAGTTATAAATGGCAGAATTATTGTACCTTGGGATTGTAGTTCTCATTTTCCTACATATTTCAAGAGTCTAGGGGAAGGCCACGCACTTAGGGAGTAAGGCAGCACCAACAGTACATGGTGGGCTTTAAAACAGCACGAAAGGACATAAAGTTGTCTGGCGAGAGAAGAGGGGGTGGGTTTGGGAGAAGGAGTTGGGGGAAGGGGTGAACAACACCAAAATGTATTGTTGGATATTCTCAAAACAGAATGCGGTGATGTATGAGACTTAATTTTTATAACAACAGCAACAGTGGGCATAAAGTTATTAAAGGGATAATGTTTTTATATGCTATACAAAGTCAGACTGGTGAAAGTTCAATGTTGTCCTAACTTCAGTGTGTTATATCCAATACTCCAGGATTATGGATTAACCTCAAAACTTCCAAATCAGTCCTGTGATGAAGCCAATTCTCAATATGTTATCTCTCAAACCCTGTAAACTCACAGGTTAGGTAAAAGTATAAAGTTTGATTGTTTTCACATATATAATTTCAAACTCTCATGAATGGGTTTGAAGGAATATCCATTGAAAAATCAAGGCATACCTACAGAATTATTTCAACAAGAACGAACAAAACTTCAAAAACAGAGATTTGGTTGTGAACAAGAAATAAATATCATCCAACTACATGACCTGACTTGAAATTAACTTTTACATTCAAAGACAGAAATAGGTTGAAGGAAGAATAGAAACCCACACAACAGTAAATCACATATATCAGAGCATGGGGACCTATAGTAATGTCAGACTATAGCATCTTATATCTAAAGACAGAACAGGTTGAAGGGAGAAGCAGAAACCCATGCCAACAGGCACCACATCAGAGCATGGGGACCTATATGAATAAGCCAGACTATACATCTTAAAGGGTCTAGGGGGAGATACAGAAAGGTTCATTGCAGTAAGATGACTAGGAAGGCTAGGAATACACACGACTCTGCCTCTAGATCTCAAACATGAAATGAATGAGAGAAACAAAGTGGGGAATGACTGTTAGAAAGACTTCCTGTCCCATTCTCAACAGGGAACAGAACAATCAGCAGAAGATCAAGAACATAACTAGCTTCATGTAACAACAAGAACTACTTATAACTGTTCTGAAAAACATGACTCAAAAGTCAATATATCACATGTCTTCATGGATAGTAGACCCTTATTAGACAGAACATAAGGTTGTCAGGCTTAAACAATCCTCAGTAATATAAAAAGATGCTAGTAAAGATCTTTCTGGACACAACTAGATAAAATCAAGTCAGAAAGAAGCAAAAGCGTGAAATTTGCAGTTAATCTAAATATACCCAGGATCCCCCCACACACACACACATGCCAAGAAAAAAATCAGGGGCCACAGGAAATTTGAAAATACTTAGAAAAGAACCAAAATTTATGGACAAAGCAATGTTAAAGGAGAATTTGAAGCTAAATGCTTATATAAAAAGACAAGAATTTATATTACGTTGTGTATACTTTTGAACTTAGTACTTGGGCAGCAGGGTGATGGTTTCTGTGAGTTTGAGGACAGTCTTATCTACATAGAGGAGTCCTGGACAGCCAGAAATATACAGAAAGAGAGAGAGAGAGAGAGAGGAGAGAGAGAGAGAGAGAGAGAGAGAGAGAGAGAGAGAGAGAGAGAGAGAGAGAGAGATAGGGCAAAGATACAGGAGGCCAGGCAAATGGTCCATGGGTAAAACACCACTACCCAGTCTGATGTCCAGAATTTAGTCCTGAGACCCACACAGTGACTTGGCCTGACTTACAGTGAGCGAGACCTGACTTAATGGTTGTCTTTCAACTTCCATACATGCATGTTACAGCACAAAAAAAGTGGTTGCCTTTGCCCATTCACACATGTATGTGATAACAAGTATATAGGTAGGTAGATAAATAAGTCATATTTTAAAAAGCCATTTTGTATATGTATGAGTATTTTTATCCACATATATGTCTATGTACCATGTTCATGTTCTGGTGCCTGAGGGGGCAAAAGAAGGCAGTGGATCCCTTTGGGCTTGAGTTACAGAGAAGTTGTGAATCAAGGTGTTGTTGGGAATAGAACCTGGGTTCTTTAAAAAGCCAAATTTTAACGTTGAGCTCTCACTATCCTAAAATAAGTGTATTTTTGAAATGGATAGATTAAACCAGAAAAGAAAGCCAAAATGGGAATAGAAAAAACAATGGAGGAAAAAAATCAATGAAATCCAATGCCAGTTCATTAAAAAGACCAAGAAACAAAGACTGTAAATAGAAGGGAAGATCCAAATTAAAATCAGAAAACAAGTAGAGATATATTATGGATTCCACAGAAATAAAAAAGTATTTTAAGATAAATATGATGAACACAGTTTTTCATATTTTTCCAAACCGATGGACCGCTTAATGGGTTAAGAGATACCGTGAACTAGACAGGATCTAGAAAGACCTTTGGGTGTGTCTGTAAGAGCTTCTAGCCTGGGTTTGAATGAGGCGACCAGACTCACCCTAAATGTAGACCCCAGTATCTCATGGGGAACTAAAGAGAACATGGAGAACATGAGCTGATCAGCAGCCTCTCTTCTCCCTGCTTCCTGAATGTGGATGCAACCCAGCCTGTTGCCCCTCGAGTCCTGCTGCCTTGCCTTCTCCATGATTCTGTACTCTCAAATGGCAAACAAAGAAACCCTACTTCCTTAAAAGTTCCTTCTGTTGATATTCTAGCAGCAAATGAGAAAACAACAGCATGAGAGGCAGGTCCACCTTAGTTACAAGTTGATGAGGAACTGCTGTGCCTTATTCACCCCCCCTTGGGAAGGTTATATGATCCAGCTCATCTTCCTTGCTTGTGTATTTAAAGTTGTCAAAAACTATATTTATACTATGTATATTATATACTATATACAATGTGGTATATATAATATATAATATATATGTATGATTTTTATATGTATACATGTCCAATGTATGTATTTTATATATGTATGTTATTTTAGAAGTGTATATATATAATAAAATACACACACATATGTGTGTATATATATATGTTTATATTATATATGTGTGTGTATATGTGTGTATATATGATGTATATGTACATATGTATATGGGCATGTATGTGTGTATGTTTATATATGTATATGGGCACATATGTGTGTGTATATATATATATGCATGTATATGTGTATATATGTATATACATGTATGGTATATATATACACACACACACGCACACACACAAAGTTTAGCAAGATAAAACAGAGGTAAATGGATGTTTGATGACTGTACAAAGCATTAGGAGCTATAATTGCTACTGAGCTATGTCTTATTCACATCAGAAGCACTGCACCACTGTCCTATTAATCAAGAATTCTGCAACCCTCTTATAAACATATTAAAAGGGACCCAGTGACTTAAGATAAATACAGAGCATTGTGCTTAAAATATAATCCTGGATTTTCCAAAATTATAAATATAACATTTCCACAGTTTACAGTTACAGTAAGAACCAAAAGGCCTAGACCTGTGTGTTGGGGAAGGATCAGGTGGTTGGGAGCAGAACAGAGAGGCCGGGTGTGTCAGGTCTCTTAACTGCCCTCTAGGGAGGAAATGGCCAAAGAATTTTTGCATTGGGAAAGCTCTGTCCTGGATAGTTTGAACAGTTTTAATAGGCTCTGGCCTGCAGGGGACAGTCCCACTGCTTAGGACATGAGATGATTTGGGGTAGTGGAAGGATGTTGGCGATGCGGTGAGAGAGTTTGAGATTTGGTATGATTGGGGTGGACTCTGGGCTCGTCGGTTCATATGCTCAAAAGGCGATCGTTTATAACCCTAGGAATTAACTGGGAAGGGATGTATCTCCCTGGTTAAAGCCTCAAACGCCAACCTACCCGGATGAAACTAGAAGCTATAATCAGTGAAGGTCAGCTGAGCGAGCACATACTTCAGTACACAGCGTTCTGTAGGTGTGGAGTCAAAAACAGATCTCCCTATACGCCCATGTCGCAGTGCCCTCTGAAAATCACACGGAGGAATAGGACCTCACGGTCAGAGCAGAGATGGCTGTAGGACCTCACAACTCCACGAGCGAGTTTGTTTTCCTAAATCCACCCGCAAGGTCAAAGGTCGCATCGGCAAAGACCATAATCGGTCTTTACCAGTTCTTTGGCACCAAGACTTGACGATGGAGCCATTTTCTTTGCTTCGTTTAAGTGGGAGAGAGTTTGAATACGATATATCTTTTGGAAGTGGGATTATGAGGATGAATAGGCAGACCACGTTGAAATCTCTTTCTGCCCAACATCATTCTTCTGAGAGACTTCATGTAAAGCGCTGTTTGAAGGTATTCTTCAAAGTGCTTTCCTGTGGAGCTTTAATAACTTTTACAGCGGCTCATACACATCTGTAATGTCTACCACCGTCTACGAGGCCTCCTGGGGTTGTCACTGTCCCCAGCAGTACCTTCCTGCACTGCCTTTTCTTATACAGGATAACAGTGGTGGAGAGACACTCAGTCATAAAGTTTAGGAAGTCTACAACCAAACATAGAAGAATAATAGTCCGAACAATTTTCCGCCACTGATAGCTTCTTTTCTTTCTTTTTTGATAGTTTTATCATAGTGATATCAGCAAACATGGTGCCTTGCTCCAGTCAATGGTTTTATGTGATTCTTCTACACAAACCCCAAAGTCTTAATACAGGATGTCACTTTTCGAAAGAAGCAGAAACAGCATCTGGGTGCAAGTTGGGGGAGAGATGGTGCCTTTGAGCCATTCCTCAGGTTTGCATAGCTGTGAACTTAGAGTCCATTTTTTTTTTTATTGGGTATTTTATTTATTTATATTTCAAATGGTATCCCTCTTCAAGTTTCCTGTCCATAACCTCCTGTCCCATTCCCACTCCTCCTCTTTCTATGAGGTGCCCCCCACCCATCCACCCACTCCTTCCCACCTCCCTGCCCTGATATTCTCCAGCCTTGACAGGACCAAGAGCTTCCTCCCACTGCGCTTCCATTACAGCCATCCCTGACGCATACAGCTGGAGCCATGGCCTGTCCATGTGTACTTTTGGATGGTGGAGCTCTGGTTGGATTGGCATTGTTGTTCTGTTGCAAGCCCTTCAGCTCCTTCAATCCTAGCCCTCAATGTTCCAAACGTTGCAGACAGTAGCATTTAAAAGAGGAAAGATGGGAATAAAAGAGCAGTTGTAGATGATAGAAACTGCAACCAACTGAGAGCTAGTTTTGCCATGTTTGTTTGTTTATTGTGTTTTTAGTTGAAGCTCATTCCTGCTACCTTGAGGTTCCTCATTGGTGCTTTTTGATTCCTGGAGGAACAAAAAAGAGCCCCCAGAACTATAAAAACATGTTACATTTAAACCATCCTGTTGTGGGATCTTGTTATTCAAACCCTAGGGAAACACACACATCATCATTAAAATGATTTTAGACTTGGGTTCTTGGTTTTCAACTTAGTGATCTTTCATTTCAAAAAAGTTGAGCGAGTGCAATGACATGTTATAAACTGTACTCTCTCTCTGGTCCTTTCAGTACAACCCAAGCAAGCCTCCACCCAGAATCATCCTCTCAAAGGTTATGGGGTTTAGTGCCATTCAGAACTCAGTGATGAGGTGAATGTCCCAATTAAACAGACCTCTTCAAGAAGTTCTTTTCACCAAACATTCTTTTGAGACCACTGGGTGATTCTGTGTACTCTTGAGCATTTAATCAGTTCCATCCCTTAGTAGAGAGGAGCTACTTGGCAGTTCTGGACCTGCAAGTAGAAGGTCCTGGGCAAATTTCTTTTATTTCTAGACTTCAGAAGCTCTGGCTACGACGATGTTTTTTGTTTTTGAGGATTTAAAAAAAGTCCATGTCTTCCCATGGATTATACACTGAGCCATATTTTCCAGATAGCTCCTCTGATATGAGTCCATTTTCAAATATTTGATTAATTAGTACCCAAGAAGATTAAGAAAGTAACTAACTACACACATACACACACACACACACACACACACACATACACACACACACACACATACACACACCTAGCCTCCCACAACACTCAAATATACACCCCCACCCCCCCCCCCCACACACACACAACCCCACCCCACACCCAAACACACATAAAAGAACACCCACCCACACACACACAACACACACCCACACACAACACACCCACATACACACACACACACATAAACACACACACACACACACACACACACCACACACACATACACACACCACACACACATACACACATACACACACACACACACACATACACACACATACACAGACACACACACACACACACATACACACACGCACACACATACACACAGCACACACACACACACATATACACACACACACACACACACACACACACACACACACATATACACACACACACACACAATGCACACACACACACACACACACACACACACACACACACACATACACACATGCACACACACATATACACACACACACACACACACACACACACACACACACACACACACAGATAAACATCCTACAGCCATTGGTACTTCACAGTCTATTCTTCAGGTTCATGAGACTTACAGCATTCTGCATGTAAATCAGGTCATGGTTGGGCACAATATTTTATATCATAAGCAAACACTTGTCAGAGTCCTGCCATTATATCAATGGAGTCCCCTTTCTGAAGCATTCCCTCATATTGCCTTTTACTCTCTCCTGACCTCGCAACAGCTCGTTCATGAATTGCAGGCTCCACTAACACTTGCACAATGTAAGCTTTACCCAACATTTTCTTTGAGGGCCCCAAGAATGTCACCAACGCTTTTTTCAATCACCTTGAAGTTACCAGTCTAAAAGTTATTGTGGTATCTTTTGAGAGATTGAAATGGCAGTACCGGATTTTTTCCAGGTACCAAAATTTGTTGCAGTCATGGTTGCTACTTGAAGTAATGTTGAAAAGGCACAATCAACTCCAGAGGTTTGCTTCCATGTGTTATGGTTGATGCCTCAAGAGCTTTGAGAAAATAAAAGTTAAAGACTTTAAACCACTTTACCTTGTAATTGCGCTGCATGCCCTTGAAACTTATATATAATCTTTAAAATGATGAAGGAAAGAACCTTCTTCTGACAACTGAATCAGAAATTTATAAAACAGACCAGCCATAGTCTGGCAGGCAATGAGCTGAATCAGTCATCTCCTTAAGGCTGTAGTGTTAGCAATCTGAGATGTCAAGTAGAAGTCATCAGCTAATGAGGTTTTAATAGGCTTTGATGCTAATGCCATGATGCCTTTATAGTTCCCTAATAGTTTATTAGGCGAACACTGCGACTCCCTTTGGAGTTTACTCTAACCAATGTCTTATTCCTCTTCCTGTTTTTCCCTTTCACAAGAAACTTTCACTGGCAAATCAATTTTCAAGACAGTTCTAAGACGAGGCATTAGGAAAATCTTTAGGGCTTAAAAAGAGAGAACTGTCATTTGAAGTGAGTGTAGGTTAGAAAGTTTTAGGTGCAGCACAGACTTCATATGTAGGGGGACCCTGGGGTTCAAGTCACAGAGCCATAAAGAAAACGGAGTTTGTTGTTCCCCAGGCTGTGTGTACCAAAACACTCCTGCCCTCCCACCTTTATCATGCCTGTTGACAGGCAGAGCTCAGTAAATGACATTTTGCAAGATTTGAGTCTACCCACTTGTCAGAACACCCATTAAATTTTTTTAGTTACCCTAATCATGCTCTAGAATTTAAGAAAATATTAAACATTTCATTTCATGAATGAAATGAAACATATTGCCCATGGCTTCAGAGGGTTTATGTGTCAGGGAAGGCATGACAGAGGAGCAGGAAGCTTAGAGATTACACTTCAAGTATACAGGAAGCAGAAGTTATAAACTCTCAAATCTCTCCCTCCATTGGTGGGCTTCCTCCAGAAAGACCCCCCATATCCTTAAAGTTTCAAAATCTCCCCCAAACCGTGCCATCAACTGAGCACCAAGTTTTCAAATATATGAACCTCTAAGGAGCAGTTCTCACTCAAATCACAACGCAAAATGGCAACTAATAATCCTACTGACTGCTTTTGATTTTTTTTCCTTTTGAAAGGGCATTTAGAAGACAATATCATTTCATGGAGAGGAAGAAAAACATAAGTTAGAGGCATCGATATTGACATGTAAGGAGCTAGTAGAAAAAATATGCTTGTGAATTAGCAAAGAGCTCTTCCTTTATTTTCAAAATTGTCTAACCACAGAAGGTCTTTAAACTTTGGGTTTTGTGGGTGTAAAACATATTGCAGATAAACAGGATCTAGTTCAAGATCCTGAAGTGCCTTCACACGGCTGTGATTCATTCACTGGGTCACGGGAACTAGACAGATAGCAAAGTGATTATGATCTTTGGTACGATTGAACGCACATTTTATTAGTGCAACAGACCGCAGTAAAATTCCACCCCTGGAGGCCATTCCCTGAACAGGTCTCATCTCATGGCCTGGAACAATGGATGTTTGTCTTTTCTACTTAGGGCTGTAATTCTCCCATTCTCTGTGCTCATTCAGCACACTTACTTGATTCATAGACAAAGTGATCAATGGGAGTCATCGAGAGGGGTGATGTAGAAGATAAAGTTATTCAGTGAGACCGTCAGGGAAATCAAGTTGCCCAATAAAAAGATTTGTTTTTTTTTTCCTAAGGGTACTACTGTGGTGGTGGGGAAAGGTGCCCTATCCGGGAAGAGCATGTCGCCAGTGCTACTGCATTCAGTGGGACTGCCAGACACAGATATGGCATGGAGGACATTTGCACAGCTGATGAACAATGCTCCCTCCATGCCATCCCAAGCACGTTTCTCAGACACTCCTATATTTTCCCCACTGTGTGGCTAAACAGTAACACCTTTGGTTGACACTGCAAGTCACAGTGTCCAAATGAACTCCCGGGACTCTGCTGAGCTATTAGGGTGATAAGAATGTGTTTGCTTCTGTAGCAAATATTTATAGTAAGAAATAAGCAGAGGCCAGGGGAATGGTCCAATCAGTAAAGTGTTTGCTGAAAAGCATTAGACCTGAATTTGGCCCACAGCCCCGTGATAAAATTATGAAGGACGGTGGTGCCTCCTCATAAGCTTAAACTGGTGATCCTCAGTGTGTCCTCCCTGAATGCCAGCCATTCAACTCACCTCCCTTCCCTCCTTTTCAGTGACTTGAGAGGCCTATACAGCTCTGTGCCCTCACTTGTTGAGGGGAGGTAAAAAGACGGAAGAACTCTGGGGCTCACTGTTTATTCAGCAAGCCTCAGATTCTAGAGAGGCCCTGGCTCAACGAAAACATGCGAATGGATTCTGAGGCATGATATCAGAGGATGATTCATGGCTTACACACATACACACCTGCACCTCACATTTGCACCCCTACATTATATATATACTTATTATATCTTCTTGTGTTAAAATACTCTAACGAAGACAATTTAATGGAGAAAGATCTATTATGGTTTACAGTTCCAAGTTTTGGTCTATCATGGTAGAGAACTCAGGGAAGGAGAAACTTGAAGCAGCTGGCCACATGGCATCCATAGTCAGGAAGGAGAGTGCAATGAATGCTTGTGCTCAGCTCACTTTCTATTGTTTACACAGCCTAGAATTCTAGCCCAGGGAATGGTGCCACCCACAGTGGGCAGACCTTCCCATTTCAATTAATCTAATGAAGATGCCCTCCCCCAACAGATACACAGGCATGGTCATCTCTTGAGTGATTCTAGAGGTCATCCAGTTAACAATTAAAATTAACCATTACACACACACACACACACACACACACACACCACATCACACACATGCACACACACACACACATACACACCACACATCACACACACATGCACACACACACACATACACACACACACACAGAGAGAGAGAGAGAGAGAGAGAGAGAGAGAGAGAGAGAGAGAGAGAGAGAGAGGTTGAGACAGAGATAAAGAATTTGAAAAAAGAATATTTAACAATAAAGATCTTTATAATTAAAGAAACAGAATCGAATTAAATGGAAAAACAGAACTACTTTAAGCATGAATAAAGTATAAGCCCTCTGAAAGAAAGATAAAATCTTTCTTTGTCAGATTATCAAATTCTCTAAATATTAAATATACCATATATTACTAATCTTCCTTCTACATTATATTGCTTCACAATAATCTAAAGCCCCTAGAGTATATAGAGAACTTATACTGGCCTTATTCCCTGCAACACACTGTGTACCCTCATGCAGACAGAGGTCATGGTCTTTGTGTTCTTGTTTTCATAGTCATTATGGTTTTCAACTAGTGTAGGCCATGAACAGCTGCATGCTCACTGGACTTGTTGTTAGGTGACTGACAGAAACAATCGAGAGAAATATCAAGGCTTTATGAAAAGCTAAATAAACCAGTTCTATGATGTGATAAAAAGACAACGGAGGAAGTCATCTACAAAAGTACACAGTCCAGTGATTTCTAATGGAGAATTGTAAAATCATTCCTGTAATCTAATTTTAGAACTTTCCCGCCATCTAATAAAGAAACCTCACACCAATCATGCATCCCTCTTCGCATCCCTAGTCCTAGGAGAGTCTTAATTCAGTTTCTGTCTGTATATAGAATTACCTCATTTGGACATTTCATGTAAATGGAATCATATAATCCACGGAGTTCCTAAAACAAGAATTTATCTTCTGGCAAATGCTGATTATCTTTTAAAAATACAGTCAAGCATGATCAAACGTGGTCTTCAATGTGTGCAGAAGCATAACATATTTGGAGCACTTGTCTTTTTTCCGTGTGTGTGTGTACTGTGAGCCTGCGTGTGTGTGTGTGTGTGTGTGCGTGTGTGTGTGTGTGTGTATTATGGTCAATTGTCAACTTGAAGAGCTATAAGGGAAAGTTAATAACACAAGTACAAGATGGGCTTTTACATGGCCGAACAGCTTCGAATTAGCAGTTAAAGGAGCACCCTCACCCCCACCCCTTCCTATTGATTTGAGTTCTCTGCAGATCTCCATAGTTCAAACCATAACTCTCCATCAAAGAAGCCTTACTTTCTCTGACTATCTGAATGGAAGGATCTTACAAACACAGGGCAAGGTGGGGCCACAAAGGCAGATGTCTGGGGTCCGTGAATAAAGGGTAACAGCACTACCACACTCACTTGCACCGTACAGAGAAATGAACTAGAAACCAAGTCATGTATCAAGCACTGATTCACTGGGGATTACACAGTAGCTGTTCAAGGCAGCCAGTGACAAGTTAGTACAGATGGCGTGATCCATTCCAAGAAGAACTAAGGGACTATTACCACTTCCAGAGGAATGAATATGTCTTTTACTTCTCAATTTATAAAACTGTAAGGGACAATTCTGAGTCACGAGAGAAGGAGGACGCTTTGCTAGTTAGTTGCAGGCTTATATGGCGACGAGTCTAGCCCAATGGACTAAGTAAGTAAGTTAGGGGATGCTGCTAAGGGCTCAGACCCGAACATTGAGCCTGGCTCTTGAAAGGTAAAATCACTTGTCGGTTGGTATGTAATCCATATAAATTAGAAGGCACAAGCATACTTTTATCAATTTTTTGTGGCAATGAAAAGGTGTAACCTCCATGTATTGACTCTTACGTGTGTTGAGTCAGAACCCCTCCCCCAGGTCGGGGGGTAGAATACATCTCTCAGAAAACAACCACATTGATGGAAGCAGAATTATATATAAGGTGGACATGGGTTTTTGGACATGGACTGTCGAGTTAATTTTGTACCAGTTAAACAAGTGTTTATTGAGAAAGCTGTTAATTAAACTGAGACACTAAAATCTTGATCAACTCTGAGAGAGTAAAAAAAATAATGTTTTTAATTTAGTCTACTATAATTAATCCAATGCTAAATGCTGGTGTGTGGTTGGGCATTCGTCAAGAACCAAACCTAATTCCTCATGAAGCTTATGACTTAGCAGGAGGAGAATAAAAAACCAAGTCAGACGGACAAGGATAGATGCAGTTTGCAAGAGTGAAGAAGGTTATGGGATGAGTACAGTTATAAAGGGAGGAATTTGTTACTTTGTTTTGGTGGGAAAATCTCAGCGAAGGTTGAGCGTGTCTGGGAAACGGGGTAGAACAAGTGGTGAGGCAACGGGATTTTTAGGGAAGGACAGAGGGGCAGAAGAGGAAGCACAAAGGCTCTGAGATGCTCCTGAACTTGGTAACTTCACCAGAATCATGGTTTGCAAGACTCATTGTAGCTGAAGAACTGTGTGGGGTAAGGTAGTGAATAGTGAAAGGTAGGCTAGCAAGGCTGGGCAACTGCTCAGGCTGACCCTGTGATGCTTTAGAATGCCCGCATTTCATTGAAATACAGATATAAATTGTGGAAGTTTGTGGGAGAAGCCACACATGCTTTCAAGGACAGCTTCGTGATATCTGATTAAAAGTAGATCTCCGGGGATTTGGCTCAGTGGTAGAGCGCTTGCTCAGCAAGCGCAAGGCCTAGGTTCGATCCCCAGCTCAAAAAAAAAAAAATAGAAAGTAGATCCCCAGGAGGACAAGGCAGAATAAAACCGTGGATGCCTTGCCTCTTGACTTTCTTACATTTTGCTTTCTGCCTCTCAGGAAGATGCTTCAATGTGAATCCCATTTTTCAATAGTGTTGGCAATGGCAGAGAAACTTATCCTTGATCAGTTATTAGTTAAATGTCTCAGTCACGGACCCTCCAACGTTGTTGGGTATCCAATTTTGTTCTAGGCCACATTTCTCTGCTTCATTAGTGAACAAAGGATGCGGGGAGGGAGTTAAGTCTAACACAGGATGGGTGAAATGGAAGGTTGATGGGTTCCTTCCGTGGTGTACCATTTCTGGAATATCATCATAACAGTTAACTGCTAACTGATAATTAACTCAAGGTTTTTTCCCCAATGCTAAGGAAGAAAGAACTTGAATAAAAATAGCTGCTTCCATTATTGCTGCTAAAAAGCCCATTGTTGTCACCTAGATACCTTTAGTCATTCAAGATCACCTGTCTTTGAAGAAAGTCTATACTTTCTCTTTGAGATAAATGTGGGTTCTTTTTAGCTCAGGGAGAAAAAGGACTCTACTTTGGAAAGGAGAAAAGCATTTCCCTGATAGAGCGGATGAATAACATTGGCCGGAGTATTTTCAGTTTTTCTCCATTTATAACAAATGCTGCCAGATGCTTATTGGGGTAATGAATGGCGAAGTTAAATGAATGAACGTTATCTGCATTGAGGTGTGGGTCAGAATACTTCTAAATAATTCTAAGTAAGCTCTGGCTTGCCTAGGAGTATAAAAAAAAGCAGCATGAAGTGGGGACATCTTTTAATAAAAAAGAGACAAACCTCAGAGTGTAGCCTTTAAGGGATCTTAGGAGTTCCTGGTTTCTCCACGCGAAGGTAAAGCAGGTATTCCTGTCATGTCCATTTTGAGTTTAATTGTGCTAGACTTTCTAGAGGAACTGGATATCAGTAAAGAAAGAAGCGAGACTTACTGATTTAACTGAGTGCTGCTATATTGAGTTGAGTGTCCCAAGTCAGAATACCAGAACAATAGGCTTCCAAGAAGACAGACAGTGGACCCGCGCTCATAGATTGAAGTCTGGGTTATAACAGTGCTTTGCAATAAATACTCCAGGATACTAGTCACTCAAAATTCAAATAAACACAGAAAGCTGTTGATTTTTAGTAAGACTATATTCTCTTAAGTCTTTTCTCTGCATCTGTAATCCAGCTTCTTTTGTCCAAACTGTCCTATTTTCTTGCAAGCCTGGATGTTGAAGCTTTAGGCTGGTTCAGGCTCTGTGGTATGCACTGACTGAAGTGATATTTCCACGTGTAATTTAAATCAGAAACTACTGAAAATCTTCTACTTGCTGCTCCCATGTTACTCCTGAAAAAGACCAAACCCTCCTCTGTACTCTATGAAAGCCTGGATATTCCAGGTCCTGCCTACAACTCTGACTGTCTTAGTGTTTTATTGCTATAAAGAGACACCCTGACCAAAAAGCAAGCAAGCTGGGGAGGAAAGGGCTTATTAGGCACTTCCAGATGGTAGTCCATCACTGAAAGAAGTCAGGACAGGAACTTAAGCAAACCTGAAACCTGGGGGCAGGGGTTAATGCGGAAACCACGGAGGAGTGCTGCTTACTGGGACTTCCCATGGCTTGCTCAGCCTGCTTTCTTACAGAATCCAGGTCTGCACAGCCCAGGGATGGCACGCCCATCATGGACTGTTTCCCACCCGACACTGATCACTGATTGAGACAATGTCTTACAGCTGAACTTATGGAGGCTTTTTTTTCAACTGAGGCTCCTTCTCTCTAATGACTCTAGCTGGTGTCAAGTTGACACAACACCAGTCAGTACCCCTGACTTTGGGTTGGATTGTCCAGTGAAGGTACTTTGAGGTTTATTCTTTTTTGTTCTTAGGTCCATAACTTATTCCTTTTTTCATGCCCAGTAGAAATGCACATGAATAGAGGACAGTCTATTTAGCCTTCTACCCTTCGTACAGTCTGAAGTACTTCTAGTTTGGGATACTGGAAACGACTCTGCAGGCCATTAGCATACAAGGCTTCGCAAACCATAGACATTCATTTCTGCTCAATAAATACCCAGGAACAGAAGGTAGTTACACTTAGAACATAGGTATAAGTTAGACTTACAACAACAACTACAGCAACAAAATCCCTGCCGGATAGTACTTTTTTTTTTTCTGAAGAGAGCAAACGTCTTGCATTCCCATGGGTAACATATAAATGGAGTGGCTGTCCCTTGTTCCCACTACCTCTTTGTCACCTTTGATCTTGTAGTACATGTGGACTGACAACTCATGCACATTGTTTTTCCATATGTTTGTTTGCCATTGTATATCTTTATGTCTCTCATGGAGAGTTGTCTTGTTCAAAAATATTTGCTCAATTTTTAATGGGAATGCTTGTTTCCAGACTGGTGGGTTCATCCTTACATACCCTGGATCTAGTCACTTATCAAACATGATATTTGATAATATACACTCTCAGCCTCAGGGAGTATATATTCCCTCTATTCATAATAGCCCAAAAGTTGGAAACAGCCTAGATATTCCAGGAACAGATGGATGAATAAAGAACATACTGGAATATTACTTAGCTGCTAAAAACATCATGAAATTCATAAGTAAATAGATAGATCTAGAAAAAAACAATTACCCCAACCCAAAGAGACACCACATATGGTATGTATTCAGTTACATGAGGATGTTAGCTGTTAAGTCTTCAGTAAGCAGGCTATAACCTGTATAATCACAGAGGTTAGGCAGAGAGTAAGGAACTGGGAGTGGGGGAAGGATCTCCTTAGGAAAGGGAAATAAACTAGAAAGTTATAGATGGAATTGGGGTCAGAGGAAGTGGAACAGACGATCAAAGGAGGAAATGAAGCAAACAGATGGGCAAGAGAGTGAATGTGGAGAGGGACAGCTAAACTTAAGGGCTATTCGCAGGAAAATTAATACAGTAGAAGTTCCTTAAAAGCCATATAAACACGAAAGAGGTCTAAATTGGAATCACTAAATAACTGGGGAGAAAAAAGCCCCAATTAAATATCTCCTGCCACCAAATGACACCTCCAGGGCTGGAGAATGGGTTATATCTAATCAAATTCTTGCCCAAAGGGGTCCCATGGCAAACCCCAAATAACCAGGCTATTGAAAAGGTTATTGGTTATTCTCAGCAAGCTGATGATAAAGCCTTATTAGTGAAGACCACACCCACACAACTCACTATCATGGAAAAGTAGAATTGGTACCTATGTAGAGTCTTCACCACCTACTGTCTAGTAGGGTCTTTCTCTTAGAAATGTTATATTACAGTTAAAAGTTTATTTTTATAAGCAATTTGAGTTAAGTTTTCACACGGTCTCCTAGTTAGCTCCAGCTGTCAGCCTGACACAGCCTAGAGTTTTCTGAGGGATTTTCAGTTGGGGAAATTGCCTTGCTCAGATTGGCCTATGAGCATGTTCGTGGGACATTTTCTTAACTGTTAAATGATATAGCAGGGCCTTGCCCACTGTGGGTGGTGCCATCCCTAGGCAAGTGGGCCAGGACTGTGAAAGACTGGCAGCTGAAAGTGGGTCCCAGAAATGCCAGGGACCAGTGTTCCTTCATTGTTTCTATGTCAGGCTCCTGCCTTGAATTCCTGCCTTTGGTAATGGTCTGCACCCTGAGAGATGGGATAAATCCTCTCTTCTTCTATATTGTTATTGGTCAGAGTGTTCTATCACAGCAAGAGGAAACAAACTCATGGTGTGAGGTATAGATAAATATTCTTCTTTTACAAAATTACACCCAATTTTCCAATAAGAATTCTTGAAAATACTTTGTTTCTCTCACTGAAATGCATCTCTGTTTGAAATCAATTAACCACATATGTGTGGGCTTATTTCTGAATCCCGTATTTTATTCTACTGGTCCATTTGTCTTTATGTTGATACAAAAGCCTTATATACTGTGACTTTAGAATAAGTTATTGCTGTAAGCATGGCAACTGCAAATTTTCAAAGAGGTTGTTTTTTCCTTTTCAATTCTCCATCCTTTGATTTCTTGCATCAGTTTGAGAATCGGTTTGCTAATTTCTACAAAGGACTGCTAGAATTTGACTCACTATCAAAAATTATTATCACTTTGCATCTTTGTTCTTTGATGACATGGATTTACCCAAGGCTGAGTCACATCATATTGGGTTTCAGCTCAAAAAGTAACCTCCTCAGAGATATCTTTCTCTGGCTATGCAATTTAAATTATTATTCTTTACTTCCCCATTTCAAACATTTTACTCTGACTTTAAGTATTAATTACCATCTGAGCTTAGCAGTGTCTGCCTGTTTACAGAGTTGCTTATCTGTCTTTCGTAACTGAGAATATTAGTTATAGTAGACTTCATTTGTCTTACTCTACTTGGATCTATGAAACCAAAAAGTGCTTTTGGGGAACAAAAAGTAAACATTTATCAAATGAATCACTGACTATTTGGCAAAGATATTTCTCAGTGCAGACCGAACTAGTGTAGGGATACATAATGCTAACCTGAACAAAGTTAACTTATTTCCAACAAGGTATTTCTTTGTGAAGGCTGGGGGGACTTGAATGTCACCAAGAGATGAAGTTCTCCAAAAGTTACGTGTGGTGTTTATTGAGTTAGCTATGACACTCCAGAAAAAAGCAACGTTAAAAACCACTCAGTCAATTCATTATTTTGCAGCATTATTTAAAGGGGGTCTCATGAACCATCTATGATGGCACACACCTTTAATCCAAGCACTTGGGAGGCCGAAGCAGGAGAATTAGTTTGAGACCAGCCTGGTCTATAAAGAGAGTTCTGGGACAGCCAGGACTACAAAGAGAAACCCTGTCTTGAAAAACCAAAACCTGGTACAGAGACAGACACGTTGTCAATGGAATAGAATTAAAGACCCAGAAACAAAACCACACACTTAGGCACACTTGATTTTTGACAAAGAAGCCAAAAATATACAATGGATAAAAGAAAGCATCTTCAATAAATGGTGCTGGTCTAACTGGCTGTATGTAGAAAAATGAAAATAGACCCATATGTGTCACCTTGTGCAAAGCTCAAGTCCAAGTGGGTCATGGACCTCAACATAAAAGCAGATACACCGAATCTAATAGAAGAGAAAGTAGGAAAGAACATTGAACTCATTGGCACAGGGGGAAATTTCCTAAACAGAACTCTAATGACTCACACTCTAAGATCAAGAATTGATAAATGGGATCTCATGAAACTGGACAGCAAAGGACACTGTCAATATGACAAACCAGCAACCTACAGATTTGGGAAAAAAATCTGCACTAACCTCACATCAAATAGAGGCTAATATCCAAAATATATGAAGAACTCAAGAAGCTAGCCACTCAAAAACCAAACAACCCAAACCAAAAAATGGGATATAGAGTTAAACTGAGAATTCACAACAGAGGAATCTCAAATGGCTGGGAAGCATTTAAAGAAATGTTGAAAGTCTTTAGTGATCAGGGAAGTGCAAATCCAAATGACCCTGAGATTCTACCTTACACCAATCAGAATGGTTAAGATCAAAACCTCAGGTGGCAACCTCACAGGTTGTGGAGGATGTGGAAAAAGAGGAACACTCCTCCATTGGTAGTGGGATTGCTAACTGGTACAACCACTCTGGAAATCAATCTGGAGGCTCCTCAGAAAGTTGGAAATAGGCCTACCTGAAGACCCAGGAATATACCCAAAAGAGGCCCACCATGCCACAGGGGTACATGTTCCACTATGTTCATTGTGGCTTTATTGGTGATACCCAGAAGCTGGAAACAACCCAGATGTCCCATGGCAGAAAAATGGATATAGAAAATATAGTTCATTTACACAATGGAATATTACTCAGCTATTAAGAATGAGGACATCCTGAGTTATGCAGGCAAATGGATGGAACTAGAAAATATCATCCTGAGTGAGATAACTCAGATGCAAAAGGACATGCATGGTATGTTCTCACTAATTAGTGGATATTAGCAAAAAAAAAAAAAAAGTACAGAATACCCAAGATACTGTCCACAGAACACAAAAAGGTCAACAAGCTGAAGGGCCAGAGCACCTCGTCCCACTTGGGGGGGGGGAGAAGAAAGCAATTATAAGGGGGAAGGGAGGAACCCGAGGGGAAAGAGGAGGGGGAGTGGAGAGGGGAACATGATCTGGTATTGGGTTGGGAAAAGGGACTAAAGCCATGAGTGCCAGCAGAAAGAATAGAAACAGGCAACTTCAGGAGGTAGGAGGTTGGGGGACCCTCCAGAATGTACCAGAGACCTGGGAGATGAGAGACTCTCAGGACTCAAAGGGAGAGAGGGACCTTAGATGAAATGCCCTACAGTGTGGAGAGGGAACTTGTAGAGCACACCTCTAGCAGAAAGACAGGACATCAGTGAGGGATAGGATTGCTATCCCACAGCCAAAGCTCTGACCCATAATTGTTCCTGTCTGAAAGAACTGCAGGGATGGAAATGGAGAAGAACTTGAGGTAAAGAAGGTCCAAAGTGGGATCCAACTCAAGGGGAGGCCCCAAGGCCTGACACTATTACTTAGACAATGGGGTACTCACAAAAAGGAACCTATCATGACTGCCCTCTGAAAGATCCAACAAGCAGCTGAAAGAGTCAGATGCAGTCAGATGTGCACCCAACCAATGGCAGAAGCTGCTGACCCCTGTGGTTGAATTAGGGGAAAGCTGGAAGAAGCTGAGGAAGAAGGCAACCCTGTAGGAGGACCAGCAGTCTCAATCTGGATCTCTGAGAACTCTCAGACACTGGACCACCAAGCAGGCAGCATACACCAGCTAATATGAGGCCCCCAACACCTATGCAGCAGAGGACTGCCAGGTCTGGGTTCGGTCAGGGAAAATGTACCTAACCCTCAAGACACTGGAGTCCCCCGGGAGTTTAGAGGTCTGGTAGGGTGATGGAGTGGGGGTGGGGTGGGGACATCCTAATGAAGACAGAGGGGGCGGGAATGAGGTATGGGATGTATAACAATCAGAAGGTGGACCAAGAGGGGAATAAAATCTGGAGTGTAAAAAACACAAGAAAAACCAAAACTAACCAACCACCTAGCCAACCAACCAACCAACCAATCAACCAACTAACCAACCAACCAACCAACCAACCAACCAACCAACCAACTAACCAACCAACCAACCAACCAACAACTAAACCAACCAACCAACCAATCAACCAACTTACCAACCAACCAACCAACCAACCAAACAAACAAACAAACAAACAACCAAAAAACCAACTAATCAACCAACCAACCAATCAACCAACCAACCAACCAACCAACCAACCAACTAACCAACCAACCAACCAACCAACCAACCAACCAACTAACCAACCAACCAACCAACCAACCAACCAACCAACCAACCAACCAACCAACCAACCAACCAACCAAGCAACCAACCAACCAACCAACCAACCAAAAAACAAACAAACCAACCAACCAAATCAACCAACCAACCAACCAACCAACCAACCAAAAAACCAACCAACCAACCAACCAACCAATCAACCAATCAACCAACCAACAACCAACCAATCAGGTAAAAGGCAGTGGCCTGGGGTGGTGGTGGGGTACATATATCTCAGGTTAGAGTTACTTCTGCTATCTTTTGGAAAGGAAATAAGTTAGAACAAATAAAAGCTTTTTTAAATTTTTTTTTACAAACATTTAAAGATAAACAGAAGAAAGATTCAGGATGAAGAAAAAGCATAGGTATTTCCAGAACAATACTTAATTTAGCGATGAATTAGCTATAGTTCTAACAGGGACAACAATTAGTAAGTATTGTTTTCTTGTGCATGTTTAAAGTAAGAACTAAGAAAATCTGTCTATTGAATCCAATCCATGACTCAAATGCATGCTTATGAGTATAAACTGGGAAAGTTCATGCAGCACAACTGTAAAACCCAAGGGCTATCTGGAGTGCTCTAGTCCCACACAAGCAGAATTTTGTCTATTGAGCTGTTTCTCTTGCTCAGAACCTTTGTACAACCATTCAACCTGCCAAATTTGGATGGGCATGAGCTACAAGTTAGGAATTGCCAAGCTTTCAAAGAAGTCACAGGGTCTATCATTTTTATATCTGGAAGGGAAACCTACAACAGAAAAGTCATAAATCATGAAAATAATGATCTCCCCTCCCCGTTTCTGCTTCTGTTTTCTGTGGTTTTACAGTGGCCTTCATTCAATATTTAAGCCTTGAGGTCACACCAGGCTTATCTTTCCCCTTGCTTAGCCCAGTGACTCACAGGCACCACTTACAGAACTAGTATTCTATTAATAGCCTCTTGAAACCTGATTATTCTAAGAAACACATTCTACTGGCAACATGGTAATCATGTTTAAATATAACTCTCCCTGATCAATCTAAGTCTCCTGATTTTCTTAACCAAGTTTCTGTTTGTTTAGGTGTGATGATTACTTTCTTAAAGTTAAACCACATTTTAATGATCCTTGTTGACTTTAACATGTAAAGTAGTGTGTGTGTGTGTGTGTGTGTGTGTGTGTGTGTCTGTGTCTGTGTCTGTGTCTGTGTCTGTGTGTCTGTCTGTCTGTCTGTCTAAAGCATATAGCATGAAGATCACTGGCTAGCCTAGTTAAATTTCTTCTTTCTCCCCAAATTCTGTCTGCAATTTCCCGGTGTTCTAGAAGTACAGTGTCAGGATTAGATCTGATGAGGGGTGTAACAACTCCCAATTCATGGTTATGCAGTTACAGCAGGGAGGGTGATTGAATGTTTCCTATGTACCAAGAACCTGGCATCACACCAGTGCCCTTGATATCTGCATCACTTCTGTAAGGAGTTCCCATTTTAACAAAAAGTCTCAGGTAAGTAAATTGCTCCAATTTTATCATTAAGTAAAGGAACAAGGACCATGCCTCAACTTCCTCTCTCTGATCACAGCTGATTCACTTAGCTACATCATATTGATATAAAGTACATTTTAACCTAAAAAAATGCTAAGACTAAAATCGAGGCTCATTTCTATATCCTATGCGATCCTGTTTTTCCAGTCTTTCTGTAAATTGGGGCATTAAGACTGCAATTGTTCATTATCTGTCTTCACACGCATGTCTAATTTCAAAAAGCAAGCTCTTTGTAGAAAATGCCTGCCTCCATGGAGTTGGAGTTGTTAACATAAACCTATAGTTGATCTTCCAGTTCTTTTTGTAATTTTGACCATAGGTCATTCACTCAATGTCATTTTTGTAGGTTCTGAAGAATGGAAAGGAGCTCATGAGTTAATATATAATGTAAAATGTCAATATAATATGAAATATAGGTTTAATTTTCACAGCAAGCCTTTGTTTAAATTACTTTTCTCTTTCTCTTTTTTCTTCTTCCAAACTGTAATAAAAATGAACATTAGTATAAATATGACTCTCTAAAACTTTTTCTGGTCTTAGGCTTCCATCCCATTCCTCTGTAGGACTATATTTTTTCATTTCTGTCATTCACTATATAACGGTAATGATTGAGTCCCTAACATTCATGGGAAATGCTTATCCAGCTTTCCAAATAGTTTGTTCTGATGATAGAATTTAGCACAGATCTACATGCATGTCCAAACTCAAGAAAAAGATAATCAACCAGTTCAATTTCTCAAAATAAGTAATTTAAAAAAAAAAAACCAACCTCTACGCTTCCCCCACGTTTTGGTTGAGCAATTGAACTTTATTTTTGATATTAGCCGTTGACATCTCCCGCCCACATAGCCTCAGGGATGAATATTTGCTTTATTGATTTCTGTCTTTCGTAGAAGGGACAATGAATGTTTTGGACCTATTGCTGTTCCCGTCTTTGGTGGGCAAATCACAGTTCCTCCAGTCTGTTTATTGAATTTGCCTTCATGGTCAATACAGATGGCTGTAATCAAATCAATTCTGGAACAAGCTGCACTGAATACTGAAAGCCCGTATGAACAGATCAGCCTAAAGATGACAGAATCTATGTAGCTGCCAGATAATTATGATGATGCACAAAATGACAAAAATGCTTTAATTAATCTACCAGGAGGGAAGAGACCACATCAAAGAGACTAAAATTAAAAAATATAACCAAGGGCATTAAAATCCCTAAAGAGTTAGGCCCGAGGGAAGGATTTCTAAAGGATGCCCAAATGACTTCATGCAGACCTACAGATCTAGCTAATGAGTGGTTGCTAAATAGGACAAATGCAGCTTATTATCCTTTTAGAAGGACATGAATTATAGATAATTATAGGTAAACCATTATTGCGATCTGAAATGAGATGTAGATGACACGTTGGTCCTTTGTTTTTTTCCCACAATAACACCGAGCATCCGCTAAGTTCAGATTTGCAAGTGAATATAAAAATGGACCAAAACCCAGCATAACAAACCCAAGTGGGGCACCTACAAATCGCTAGCAGGATAATTTTGTTTTGTTTGTGTATTTATGAATCTCTTTCCTAATAAAAGACGGCGAGAGAAGAGTAAAAAGGCTCATGCCCACCGGTTCTGCAGAATGTAAGCAGGCAACACGTTGTTGTGAGAATAGCATTGCGGTGAGGTAGAGAGAAGTACATAGAGGTAAAGACTGCTTATTCTTCCTGTGGATAATCCATGGTCTGGTTTCTTGTATGAAGGTGATAGATTACAGATGGAGCTGGCCTGTCCAAATTTTAGACAGCAGTCTGATGTGGATGTAAAGCCTGGGGAAAAAATGCAAGTGCTATCGGATGATGAGATGACTTCATTAGGTTTCACCAGACCCATAGAACGGAAACATCCAGGTCCATGAGAGGAATCGTTGGGTACTGTGCTACCCGATTCGGAGGATAAAGAGGTTGGTGATACGCTGCTGGCAAGCTGAGGGGCCAAGGAAAGTTGGAAGTGTGATTTCGTTCGAGCACAGGAGCCTGGGAATGAGACGAGCAGATGGTTTATAGCCTAAAGTTCAAAGGATGGACCATCGGGTCCGATGTCCAAGGGCAAATGTAGATGGACTTCTTAGCTCAGGAGAGAATGAATGAGCCCTTTCTCCCCTTCCCTTCACCCCACCTGTCCCTGGATCTGTGATAGAATGTAGGACACCACTGATAAGATCAGAGCTTTACTTAATCTACTGACCAAACGCTAATCTCTTCCGGAAGCACACATACAACTAAAACTAATAATTCACCAATAATCCAGCCATCTAATAGTCTAATCAATTAACTATTATGCCAGAACTCCCCCCCCCAAAATACAGGAAAAGCTGTTTTCTTTCAATGAATGAGTTATCCCCCTCTATAGTAAGAAAATACTGAACAATAATTATCTATTCATTTGGATACCTCAAAGGATATGGAAAATATACCATGAGAAATCCTATAATTTGCCATTCACTCATTCATTCCTTCAAAATCATATGTACTGCAAGTAAATACATAATGTATTTACTCACTCACTGGATCATTAAAAACAATTGGGTATATGCAATAAGCCATGAATCAAGGGAATTGAAAGGACTAGTTTTTCCTTTATGGAGTTTAAAACCAGTGAGAAAAAAAAAAGACAAATTTTACTGTGTACACCTGAGTGGGGAAGTAATACATGTCACACACACACACACACACACACACACACACACACACACACACACACACACACACACTCCATATGAAAATCAATAAGCAACACTAAAATTCATATAGATACTATTATGGATGTTTGATAACACATATGGTTGCTGCACAGAATAGTATAATAAAGGAGCTACCCTGTTATAGGGCATCAGAGAGAGCAGGGTCCATGACGTTCAACACGTTGCATTTGAAAATGAGGAAATGTTTTAACTAGTCCAAGTGAAGCAGGAAGAGCACAGCAGACACCAGGAACTCTGGGTAGGAGTCAGGTGCAGTGAGAGCTTTTCCTGGGAGACAGGAAAATGAAAACGGGGCATGCTCTAGCTCCTCTTGCTTAAAGATGTAGATGTTTCTCTTTCTTATGAGATAATGGTATAGATTTATCCTGCCACAGAGAGATCCCAAATGTGAAAATGTTTGTTTTCTCCCAGAGTAAGTGATGCGCTGGTTATCCGAATGGCAAAAGACTTGCTTGAAGTGCAAGGGGATTTTTACCAATTTAAAAAAAATATATATGGTTTAACTTCTTGAGTTCTTTCTATATTTTGGATATTAGCCCTCTGCCAGATGTAGGATTAGTGAAGATCTTTTCCCTAGTCTGCCGTTTTATCCTTTTGACGGAGTCATTTGCCTTACAGAAACTTTTCAGTTAAATGAGGTCCCGTTTATCAATTGCTGATTCTAGGGCCTGAGCCAGTGGTACTGTATTCAGGAAACCGTCTCCTGTACCAATTCATTCAAGACTCTTTCTCTCTCTTTTATTAAGTTTAGTGCATCTGGTTTTATATTGAGACCCTTGATCCACTTGGACTTGAGCTTTGTGAAGGCGATAAACAGGAATCTATTTGCATTTTTCTACATGCAGTTAGACCAGCACCATTTGTTAAAAATGTTTTCTTTCCTTGTTTTCCATTGTATGGTTTTGGCTTCTTTGTTGAAAATCAAGTATCCATAGGTGTGTGGTTTATCTCTGGGTATTCAATTCTATTCCATTGTCAACCTGTCTGTTTCTTTATCAGCACCACTCAGTTGTTTTATCACTATTGCTCTATAGTACAGCTTGAGGTCTGGGATGGTGATTCCTCCCGAGGTCCCTTTAGTTTTCAGGATTGTTCTCGTTATCATGGGGTTTTGTTTTTTCCATATGAAGTTGAGAATTGTTCTTTCAAGGTCCGTTAAAGAATTGTGTTGGGACTTTGATGGGGATTGCACTGAATCTGTACATTGCCTTGGGTAAGATGGCCATTTTCACTATGTTAATCAGAGGTCTTTCCACTTTCTGATATCGTCTTCAATTTCCTTCTTCATTGTCTTGAAGTTCTTGTCATACAGATCTTTTAGGTGCTTGATTAGAGTCAGACCTAGATAGTTTACATTATCTGTAACTATCATAAAGCGTATCGTTTCCTTAATTTCTTTCTCTGCCTGTTTATCATTTGCCTAAGGGAGGGGTATTGATTTCTTTGAGTTAATTTTATACCCAGCCATTTTGCTGAAGTTGTTTATCAGCTGCAGGAGTTCACTAGTAGAATTTGGGGGATCGCTTATGTATATTGTCATATCATCCCAGAATAGTGATACCTTGACTTCTTCCTTTCCGATTTGTATCCCTTTGATCTCCTTTTGTTGTCTTAATGCTCTAGAACTTCAAGAACTATATTGAATAGGTAGAGAGAGAGAGAGTGGGCAGCCTTGTCTTGTTCCTGATTTTAATGGAATTGATTTAAATTTCTCTCCATTTAATTTGGCATTGGCTATTGACTTGCCATATATTGCTTTTATTATGTTTTGGTATGTGCCTTGAATCCCTGATCTCTCTAAGACTTATAGCATGAAGCAGTGTTGGATTTTGTCAAAGGCTTTTTCAACATCTAAAGAGATAATCATGTGATTTTTGTCTCTCAGTTTGTTTATATAGTGGATTACATTGATAGACTTTCACATATTGTACCATCCCTGCATCCTTGGGGTAAAGCCAACTTGATCATGGTGAATGATGTTTTTGATGTGTTCTTGTATTCGGTTTGTAAGAACTTTATTGTGTATTTTTGTTTTGATGTTCATAACTTAAATTGGTCTGAAGTTCTCTTTATCTTGTTGAGTCTTTGTGTGCTTTACATATCAGGGTAAGTGTGGCCTCATAGAATGAATTAGGTAGTGTTCCTTCTGTGTCTATGTTGTCGAATAGTTGAGGAATATTGGTATTAGCTCTTCTTTGAAAGTCTGGTAAAATTTTGTGCTAAAGTCATCTGACTCTGTGCTTATTTTGGGTGGCAGACTTTTAATGGCTGCTTTTATTTTCCTGGGTATTATCAGAATACTTAGTGTCCCTGAGCATGGTTTAATTTTGGTAAGTGCTATCTATCTAGATAATTATCCATTTTATTTAGATTTCCCAATTCTGTGGAGTACAGGCTTTTGAAATAAGAACTAATGATTCTTTGGATTTCCTCAGTTTCTGTTGCTATATCTCCATTTTCATTTCTGATTTTGTTAATTTGGATACTGTTTCTGTGCCTTTTTCAGCCAAGGGTTTGTCTAGCTTGTTGATTTTCTCAAAAAACCATCTCTTGTTGATTGTATTATTGTCTTTGTTTCTGTTTGATTTCAGCCCTGAGCTGAAGTTAAATTCTAACAAACCAAGTAACCCAATTAAAAATGGGGCACAGAACTAAACAGGGAATTCTCAACAGAGGAATCTCAAATGGCAAAGAAATGCTTAAAGAAAAGCTCAACATCCTTAGCTATCAGGAAAATGCAAATCAAAACGACTCTGAAATTCTACCACACACCAGTTAGAATGGCTAAAATAATAGTAAAAAAAGACTCAAGGGACAGCACATGCTAGTGAGGATATGGAGAAAGGGGAACACTCCTTCATTGCTGGTACAACCACTCTGGAAGTCAATCTGGCAGTTTCTCAGAAAATTGGAAACAGTTTTACCTGAAGATCCAGATATACCACTCCTGAACAGATACCCAAAAGATGCCTCACCATACTTCAAGGACAAGTACCTCACTATGTTTACAACAGCCTTAGTCATAAGAGCCCCAAACTGGAAACAACTCAGATGTCCCTCAACCGAAGAATGGATTCATAAATTGCGGTTCATTTACATAATGGAATACTATATAACCATTAAAAATAAGGATACTATGAACTTGGTTGACAAATGGATGGAACAAGAAAATATCATCATGAGTGATGTAACTCAGTCCCAAAAGGACAGGCATGGTATTTACTCACTGATAAGTGGTTATTAGTCATAAGGTACAGAATACCCATGATACACCCACTGACCCAAAGAAGTTAAACAAGAAGAAAGGCCCAAGCAAGGCTGCTTGAGTCACACTTAGAAGAAGAGACACAGCAGTCATAGGAGGCAGAAGGAAGGAGGGAACTGGGGTGGGAGAAAGGAGACTAAAGGGAGAGCAGGAGAGGAACGGGGAATCAGGTTCAGGTGCTGGAGAGACAGAAGAGAGGCCCAGTGGGAGGCTCCCAGGAGTCAATGCAGGTGACTTTTGCTGAAATACCTAACAGCAAGGATAGAGTAGATACAGTAGAGGTCACCTCCTGTAGCCTGGCAGGACCCCCATTGGAAGGATAGGGACACCAACCCACCCACTAAACTTTCGATCCCAAATTTGTCCCATCTAAAAGAAATGCAGGGATGGAGCAGAGACTGATGGAAAGGCTAACTAATAACTGGCCCAACTCAAAGCCCATCTTATGGGCAAGCACCAACCGCTGATACTATTAATGATACTCCGTTATTCTTGCAGACAGGAACCTAGCATAACTATCCTCTGAGTGGATATAACTAGCAATGGATGGAAACAGAAGCAGATACCTGCAGCCAAACATTAGACAGAGGTCAGGGACACCTATGGAAGAGTTTCAGGAATGATGGAAGGCCTAGAAGTTGATGGGAACTCCACAGGAAGACCAACAGTCAACAAACCTGGATCCCAGGGAGTTCTCAGAATCTGAACCATCAACCGAAGAACATATATGGGCTTGAACAAGGCCCCTGGCACATATGTAGCTGACAGGTAGCTCAGTCTTTATGGCTGCTGTGTCTGGCCTCAGTGGGAGAAGACGCACCTAATCTAGCAAAGACTTGATGTGTCAGGGTCCAGGTAACACCCTTTCAGAAGAGAAGGGGAGGAAGGTTGGTAGAAGGGATTCAGTGAGGGGGAGACCCGGAGGGGGAGCAGCGGTTAGGGTGTAAACAAATAAATAAATAAATACATTTTAAAAATATAGGGAACGCTTCATGGATTTGTGTGTCAGCTTTATGCAGGGGCCATGCTATCGTGCTAAGATTAGTACATGAGCTGCTGAAATGAGTACAAAATGTTACAGGTTGTCGCATAAGCACGCCGTGATCATTCACGTCACTGTTACTTTATTTATTATTTATTTATGGTACTGGGTTTCACTGTGCCATCATACCCAGCAGATTTTACCAAGGCTTTTTTTTTTTTTTAAATCAAGATAGTAAATGTCTTGGCCCATTGAAAGCATGAAGCTATTTACTCTCCTCCCAGGAACCATACACTACACGAAAGGGCGCATCATTTGCCTCGCAATGAAACACTGCCACCCTTACCATTTAATTTTCCTTAGCTACTAATGCCGAGAGGGCTCAATTAAAGCAAATTACTTTGTAGAGTTGGAAGACTGATTCCCTTTGAAAACAGTCTTCAGAAGTCAATCGTGGTTACAGGCTTAAGGTTTTGGGACAAGGAATGAATGGGAGTTCAGAAGACGGTGTGTTAGTGATATGGTAGGTATATGAATGGCTGCATTTGCTTCAAAGAAAACAGTATCCTGGAAGAATCTTTATATTTCCTTTTATTAAACAATCATTCTAGATTCATCTATTAAGTAACAAGAGCCCAGTGCTAAGTAGCTTGAAGAACTAGTCTTAGCGATACTCATGGGCCCTTTCTTGTTTTACTCGGAATACGATTTTGAACACAAACAGACCTACTTTTTTAATTTAAATTTGTTCACAATCTTATCAATAAAACACATTCTGTATAATCCGAAGGCACACTGAAAGTAGAGATTGCACCAGAAGATAACTCCAACCTTCTATTTAGAGATGGAGAGATAGCTCAGTGGTTAAGAACATTGGCTATTCTTGCAGGGGACCTGAGTTCAGTTACCAGTGCCCATATCTAGCAGCTCACAACCACCTTTGACTCCAGCTCCAGGGGATCCAGTGTCCTCTTTGCACCTCCATGGACACTAGCCATCCATGTGGTACACATACATCTATGCATGTACTCACACATACTAATAAAATAAAAGCAAATAGAACTTTAAAAGTGTCACATTTCATAAAAAATATAATACTTGAGTTTCTGTCACTTATCATATTTTCTTGGCTAACTGGGCTCAAGTGTTGGCTTTTGTGTAATGTTCAAAAAAAGTTACCTCATTAAGTAATCTTAGTAAGCACACAGACTTACAATGATCTCATATGAATAAAAATTACATAATACTTGTAAGTGGATATGAACTGTGGGGCTTTATTTCTTTTTATAAGTTCGAAGTGGTAATAAACTCTTAGGAAGCTGATTTTAAAGACTGTATTGAGATAGGGGAAGGTGTATATACTATTGGGTATCATGAGTTCTGAAAATCTAAAGTTACAATATCAGTTATAGATGCCACGTAGGCTTCGTCATGGGTCTTCTTGTTGATTCCATCTTTCTTTTTCAAGGATGAAAACAATACATTCTGGATACTTTCTTAGTTACCTTCTCAGTTTAGGCTTTAGTGAGCCCCCAGTCAATCTAGGAATCACTATCTACCGCCATCTATTTGGGAAAAAAAGGGCATTAAACCATTGGATTCTCACAGTGAGAAAGGCAAAGTAGTAGCTGTCCACACACAGACAGACAGTGACAAATTTTCACTGATGTTACGTAAGAATAAAAGCAGGAGGAGGGAGAGATTTTAATGGGAGGTTGTGGAAGGACTTCTGAAGATTGCTAGGATTTTTTCCCAAATTACTGTCCACACTTTCAGCATGAAAATGTAAGGACTCCCATGCAATACTGATTCCTGGCTCCGCTTACCCTTTTTCCTTCCTGCTTATTCCTCCTAGGTTTTGCCTCTCAGAGAGTGAGCTATGAGGGGCTGATAATGCTATTTCTGTTGACAGTTTTACAAAGAGGCTTGGTTGAAATGAAGTCTAACAATATTGGCTAAAAGAAAGGTATTCTTGGATTCTAATGATAGTCTTATCTTCCGTGGCACCTTGGGCTCACATCTGCAGATAACAGAGGATGACTTGGCTTTCTGAGTGATTTCAGTTTTTAATAGGCTCTGGGGATAGATTTGATGCTCGTCATTTATAATCGATGATATAGTATACTTTCCTAGCCATTTCCATTTGTTCACTGCTGAACCTGCTAGGAAGACATCTTGAATATTTGCTGATTAACTCACATTTGATATTCCATTAAACTGATAGGAAGATTAATCTATTCATGTTCTATGTTGCATTATTTCCTGCTGCTGATAGTTTAATTAAGATTAAATTAGTCTTCGACTATTTGCCATGTTTACCAAAGACTATTATTAAATCGTTGGAAAAAATGTGGACAATCGAGCAGTTTCAAACTCCTGTTTATCCTATGGTGGTGTTGAGTATTATAGGATGAAGACATTTTTTTTTCTGAAAGAAGTAGTTATAGGAATAAATAAAAAAAACTCAGTATCTTTAAAAAGAAGAGAAAAAAACCACAGAAACTGAGAATCATTGGAAATAGAGAAACAAGATATTATTTGTCATCAAAATTCATGGGAGTTAAGTAGAATTCTATACTTACTATCAGGAGTTTAAGGGGAGTCCCCCTTGATACCATAGCCATGAAATCCTAGTAGTCAAGAGAAGTTTCTAGAAATCAAAGCACCCAAATTTCAGATGAGACCGTAAGAATCTCCCTGTGTAACTTCCTAGATTATAATTTACTGGGCAGCTCCCATGCACTGTATGCACTGTACAGTATTTAAACTCCAGTAGGAGAGAATCCGCTCAAAGAGCGGTGAACTTCTTTCCTGGAGAGCCACGTGACTAATACAGTCAATATCCTTTTGTTAAATTGAAATGTATCTCCACTTCCATTTCTGTAATAGAAACAGAATCACACTTTGGGGGACACCTTTCATACAGCATTTTGACACGACACATATATTTCAACTCGTTGTGTGTGGTGGACCTGTAATTTAATCTTTTTTTCTTTTTGGAGGGCATGATGGGAAAAAGCCAGGAAGAGAAGGAGGCCTTAGCGCTGTGGTCAGATATCCTTGACTTCTCTATTGCAGCTGTTAAGGGAGCTGCTGATAAAATGACTCTTTAACTTACATCCTGCTACTGTTCTGTGTGCTGATGATCACTCAGCAGCCTCACGGGAGGGGTGGAGTGAGTGTGAAGATGACATTCACTTACTCATGGGTCTCTAGACATAGTTGAATTAGATTCTACTGCTACTCCATTTTTACCCCGGCAAGCTGAGAGTACTCAGCAAATAGTTTCTTGTATGTTTTGACAAGGTCTTGAAGAAGCATTTACCCCTGAATTGTCTATGAATTGAACAATTCATAGAAGTATTTGAAGCCCTTCATGAACTCCTATAGGCTGAAAGTTTTGTTTTTTTGTTTTTTGTTTTTTGTTTTTTGTTTTTTTTTTTGATGGTTTTGTGTGACCCAGTGTTTCTAGATTATCGAGGCCTTCACCTACTGGCTGCTACCAACCCAAAGCCATTTAAAAATGCTTACATAATTATCACCTATTCCGGTAGAAGGATACCACTCCTGGTGATCTGGTCACCGTACTCTCAGTGCAGTATAATTTTATAGACATTTTACATCTGATTGCAAATGAGGTCAATCAAACCTCTTTGCTCATTTTCCCATTACTAACATTCAAGGCAAGCATCCTATGGGTCTGCTCTCATACAGCCGATTATTTTTTAACCTCAAGGCAGGATTTTATATTTTTCTACAGTAAATTCCGTCCTAATGATTTTTCTCTTCGGCCTCTGAAGAGCATTCTGCAGCAGGACTTCTTCATCCATCAAATCAGCGGTCATTCCTTCCAGATTTGCAGCACACATCGGTTCAGAGACCATGGTGTAATGAACCAGGCTCTGCTTTCTGACCTCTGTAACGCTTTCCTGCGGAGTGCTCTTCCCGACAGAGGAATCATTGGACTAAGAGTTCATCTAGCACAGTAACAAATCAAACCTGCTGTCTGTCTCTCAGACCTGCCCTCCTGACAATTAGCTATCACAGACAGTTCAATGGACAAATGATGGATCTGTTTACCCATATCTACACGTAGACATTTATTTCCACAGTCATTTTTAAAACCGCCATTAACTTTAAGGACTCATTAAATAGAACCACAGAAAATAGAACCAATGCAGTCACTGTATGGCTTTATTTATTTATTTCATGCATATATCACAGATATATTTAAATGATCCCGTCTGCCACTCTGCAATCTACTTCTCCTTGTGTCTGTATGTGTTATTATGTGTGGACGTATGTGTGCATGTACAGCCAGGGGTCTATGTCAAGAGTCTTCTTCAATCATTCACATTAGTTTTTAGACAAAGCCTCTCACTAAACCTGGAAAGGGTCTTTTGTTTGTCGCCTAAACGCTTAGAGATATGGATCAATGTGGCTATCTGATTTTTTTTTCAAGTGGGTGCTATAGATGAACTCAAATGTGCGTGTTCATGGGGCAAACACTTCTGATTAAGTCCTCTCCTCAGACTTAATCTCCTTCCTCTATCCCTGAGATTGTTATAATTTTCCATGGAGTAGACTTGTGAAGAAGTGTGTAAGAAACTTTTTTTTAAAAACATGAAAATACTAAAAATATTTTTATTGATTAGGGTCTGGTATACAAGTGTTCACCATCCTTAAGTTCCTTATGCATCCTTAAAGGTTCATCTTTTTATGTCATATTCATTTTGTCTACCTCTGCATCAGTTCCACGTGGACCTAATCACTAGTACTTTCGTGGTAAGATTTGCATTCACCAAAGCTGAACATTCTGTACCAGCAAAATCAAAATCATTTTGGTTCCCTTGATCCTCTTCATTAATTTTACTGTGTTGCTCATAAAATTCCATGAAAACCTTTTGAAATATTATACTGGCTTTAGAGTTCAACTAGAAGCTAAATGACATCTTTTATGGCGTCCAAGAGCCCATTTTGGTTATGGTATATGATTTCATTTACCCACATCTTTGTTCATAAATTTTTAAAGTTGATGCCTAAATAGCTTTAAGGAGAGTTTTTCTTTTTATCAAGAAAGGATCACGTAGATGTGAAGAATGGTAATGTAACATTTATACACTGTAAGGCCAATATGTACATAATAATACATATGTACTGCATGTACAGTGTGTGTATTCTACACAGATATAAAATTGTCTCAGGGAATGCTAATAGTGTTCCTATTATCACCACAGTAATTTTCCGACGTCTGAGACTTTATCTTTCCATTTTTTATGGATATAAACTTACAGGTGATATGTAACTATGTGCTTTCTTTTTTCAACCATGTTGCCTCATGGTTCTTCCTATTAATTTTTTGCATTGACCAGGATCCTATTACATTTTTGAATATAAGCAATGCTGTAGATTTGCAACGTTCTGAGTAGATGATATCCATTTAAAGAGCTCTCCATTGGTATCTTTGATAATGTGATTTACTTTGTGGTCTTGAGAGCACTGAATTCTATCAACTGTGTTTTAAGTGCCTCATGAAATGAAGAACTTTCCCTGTTAACAGGTTAAGAGTTAGAGTTTTCATGTTGAAACATTCATGCATAGTGTGGGTTTGAATATGCTTGGCCCAGAGAGAAATATTTGGAGGTGTGGCCTTGTTGGAGGAAGTGTGTCACTGTGGGGTTAACTTGAAAAATCTACTCAGTGTGGAAGAGTCAGCCTTCCCTAGGAGCCTTCAGATGAAGATGTAGAGCTCTCAGGTCCCTCTTGCACTATTCCTCCTGTCGCTTGCCACGCCTCCCACCTTGATGGTAATGGACTGAGTCTCTGAACTTGTAAGCCAGCCTTAATTAAATGTTGTCTTTATAAGAGTTGCCTTGGTCATGGTGTCTGGTCACAGCAGTAAACCCTCACTAAGATACATGCCTATTATTACAACTCTTTTTTTTTTTTTTTTATGGCCCTGTGAGTCCTGATATAATTAGTTGAAAGTCCTGTTTGTGACAAGTGGAAATAAAAAGACATGAGTCTTTCCACTTAAGATCAAGTGTTTGAGCGGATTCATACAAATTTATATAAACGCACATATGTAGTCAGCTAAAAAAAACATACATAAATAATATGCATGTTTAGACATACATAACTAATTTACGCAATACAAAGGAAAACTGTAAGCAAAGGTCTATATACTTTGCCTATTTCAGGCCAGTACTGGAAGTTCTTATTTCTGTTAACGTTGAGTTTTAAAATCTGGTTCTGTCATATATTATAATCAGTGTTAACAGTATGAACAAAATGAAAAAAAGATTCTACAGACTTTGAAGTGAGTCTAAATACATTATGAACAGCATCCTCTTTGGCTAACCACCATGATGCCCCTTAAGAGCATTACTTAAATCTTCAAAGCTCGTTTTCTTTAGTAATCACGAGCTTGGGAGTGAGGTGGCAAGGGGGGGGAAAGAACCTGCTATAAATGGCATTTGAAAGTTTTCATGTGAAGTCAGTGTTATAGGGAACATGGCTCTCTGCATTTGGAAAGCTAAAACCAAGCTCTCGCCTCTTTTGGTCATAGAAATATATATCATGAACCTGATTTAAGAGAGCTGGAAATAAGTTGACTTCAAAAATATTTGGATAGCACTTTTTCATTGTGTAACTAACTATTTTTTCTTAAGAAATAATTATGTGTTCAATTCATGCTAAGAAATAGAGGGATATATGATCTATTCTTTTTGATTATTAGGATACCAAATAACTGAGTTATGGAATAATGGCTATAACGATGTCCGTTGTCAATTTTTATTGCCCGTCTTAATTGAAAATAGCATGTCCAGCTATGTGGCTGGTTAAACATCACTGTGGGTACTTTCCACATGAGATTAATACTTGAATTGGAGACTGAGTAAAATTGGGTTTACTTTCCCTTGAATGGGTGTGACCCATCAGTGGATTGTCTGGATAGAACAAGATGGCTTCTCTCTATCCGGGTGACAGAGATGGGGTTTTACTTCACCTTTACATAGGACATTGGCTCTTCTTGCTTTTTGGATTCATACTGAAATACTGGAATTTTATGGCTTCTAATGTCACATACCTTAGAAGAGGAGACTGTTCTAGATCTCAGGGTTTCAGAGTTAGACAGAAACTAAACCATTTTGCTATCCTATGAGAGTACCTATATGGAACCCCTCATCTCAAAAGTTTTAAACCCAGAAATGTTCCTGTCCAAAGGAAGAAAGGGGACAAAAAAATAGAACAGAGACTGAAGGAAGGACCTAATCAGGGACTGTCCACCTTGGGATCCATCATGTCTGCAGACACCAAACCTAACATTGTTGCCCGTGGTCAAGAGGTGCTTGCTGATGGGAACTAGTGTGGTGGTTTCCTGAGGAAGTTCAGCCTGCAACTGACCACTGCAGATGAGGATCCTTGGGAGCCAACCATAAGACTGAGCTCAGGGAACCTGGATTGGGGGAGCTGGGAAGGACTGGAGGAGCAGAGCAGGATTGCAATCCCATTGAAGAACAACAGAGCTGGCCTGACCAACCAGTTCTTTCCAGAGTTCAGACCACCAACCAAGGAGGTACCTGGAGGGATCCAGGGCTCAGATACATATGTAGCAGAGGATAGCCTACCTGACAGCAATGGGAGTGGAGACCTTGGTCCTGGGAGGTTTGATGTCCCAGCATGGGGATGCTGGAGTGGGGAGCAGGAGGGTGTGGGTGTGTGGGCTTGCTCTCCATAAAGGCAAAGGGAAAGGCACATGTGACTTGTGTGTGTGTGTGGGGGGATAACCAGGAAGTGAGATATCATTTGAGATGTAAATAGAATGAAATGGTTAATGAAAAAAAATGAAAAAAAAAATAAAAGTATGCTTTGCCTCTTTTTTCCTATGCTATGATGCTTCATGAGCTAATTCATACACTGGGCTTCAATTTCCTCATGTTTAAACAGGAAAAACCTGCCTAATCAGTTTTTTTTGGGCAAACTAAATGAGTTACTGTGTAGAAAATAGTCAATAGAATGTCTGCCATCAAAAAGTTTATTACATTTTTACTTAATTAATATTGAGTGGTTTTGATTCTGTCCTTTTATTAGAGACTCCATTTTCTTAGAAAGCATTATTAAAAAATGCTACAGTTTCTAGGGATGGATAGATTCACTAAGAAACTCACAACCCTTGCTAAATGCACCTACAACACTGCCAGGGACGCTAGCAAGTTGACAAATATGTATACAGAAAAAAGTAACAACACAAATGTGGTGTGTAAGGTGAGTGGGCGCATTGATACAATTAAACAGGAAGGAATATCATTTAAATGATTACAGTTAAAACAGAAAGGATTATCATTTAAAAGACGCTGAATGAACATCCAAGTGAAGTTATTTTGTACAAAAAAGAACAACATATATATGAAGAAACACAACAGTTTTTGCACTTTATAAAAATGCTGACTGCTGAGCAGGATTGATGTTATAGATATCAATGTGAAAGTAAAATACTTACAAAAACCTCAGAAACATAGTGAAGAACAATTTTGTATGCAAATTGAAACCACTAGGGGACCTAGTAGGTGGAGAAGATAATTACTCAGCCTGGAAAGTACCTAGGATGTTGGATTAATACATGCCCTAATGTTTTTTAAAAAGCGCCAGGCAGTTTTAAGCAGTCAAAAGTATTCGAAACTTCTCATTAGATTTTTATGAATTAAAAAGATTTTGAAAGAAAACATAATATATTAGTCAAAATCGTACAGAGAAAGGAGCGGAACGAGGTGGGGGGGGAAGACAGCATCCTCTATTGTTATCCATATTTCATCTTTTTATAGTGTGGAAGATGCTTACATTGAAATAGGAATGACAGAATGAATGATTTCCTCCTGATGGGTACAAAATTTCAGGGCATTATTTTACGCCCTCAAAGTAATTATTCAACTTCCCATTAATGAAAAGAATAAAAGGCTATGATAATAGAGTTTCATTAGAGAAATGTACTTGAAGCATTTGGTTGCAACGTAGAAATAGATTTTTGACAGTGGCATTGAAATAAATCTTAGTAATTGTTTTTCTTACAGTGTTTCTAGGCTGAGGCTATCTGGGTTAAATGAGTCACTTCTTGGAGCCATGAACTCTGTTCTTCTGTAAAGGATGCTCTTTTTTCTTATAAAGGGACATTTATTAGGGCCAGCAGCCAGGAGCCTGGATCTTAAAGAGATGATGTCAGAAATCGAGGCTAGTCGGCTCGAGGCATTGCACCACTGGGAATTTTGAACATTGGACAATATGTAATTTTCAGCTTATAATGGAAATGTTCCTTATTGCTACTCTGCTATCTGGTACGGCAGGAATTTGGGAGAAGAAAAGTCCTGCCTGGAAGTTCCACAGAGAGAGGAGGAGAGATTTGCTTGTCTTAAACTATGTCTTTTAGATCGATTTCTATTTCAAGCTACAGCAAGAACAGTAAATCTATCTGATTTTTTTTGGTGTGTGGTATGTGGTATACAATTCCCTAATGACTACAGAGACCCAGTTGGATCTTTCTATCTTTCCTCCCAGGCGACTTCCTACCTTTTATCAGCATGAGCTAGAACTAATTCAGCTAAGGCAGAAGACCATAGACCAACTTCATGGAAAGAAGACCAAACAAGACTGTCTAGACTGTCTCGGGCATCCTGGGTATAGAACAGACCTATGGCGTTTGTTTCTATGTCTGAACCTGCTGGAAAGGAATAACCCCAAAGTCCCTGCAAAGTGTCTGCTCACCAATCTAATCCTACTTTCCCTCTTCCCTGCTGAGAATTCTTGGTGTTGGGATGATTCCTGATGCTTGGAAGGCACCCAACTTCCAGCACTTCCCTCCCCTTCCATCAGTTTGAATTGTTCTTTCTATTTCACATTACCCAACAAAAAAAGATGATATGTTTTTCAAGACTCAACTCAAGTGTCTGCTCACCTACCTGCCCCCGTTAACCTCTGGACAGAGGCGTGCATTTCCCACGTCATGCTCCATTTTCGTCTTTGCTTTATTTCTATTATAGCAGATACACTGTACCAATTTATTCTCATTCACACCAGACGGAGCCCCTGGCATGGAGAACACACAACACAGCCTCCGTTTGCCTTAATTTTGTATGCCATTTGTCTGTACCTGTTTCTGTCATTTCATTAGCTAGAGTTTCAAATGATGGTGGCGTGTTGAATTCTCTTCTTTCACCGCAGAGAACCTGACACTGTTTCTTCTCAACCATACAGGAAGTCAAGCGGGTCTGATGTAACTATTTATTATTTTCACAGCATTTAGATGTGTTTGTTTTTAAACCTTTATTGACTGCAACCTGTCCTGTTTGTCACACTTAGACTAACTAGATTTTTTTTTTCCCTCCTGCCAGAGTTAAGTATGAGGTTGGTTATTGAAATTTGGAAATCAATTCTCTTTAAAGCTGGAGTGTCCTAGAATGAGGAAAAGGATGCTGAAGAGCTGGACGATTGAAGATATTGACTATGGCTTCACAGAGGAAGCTGAAGCCAGGAATTACAGCTGAGAGGAACAAATATAACACAAGACACGAGGTACTGTGGCATGCAGACACCATGTTGCTTTTGCTTTTAACTCTGTGCATAACTTTTCTCCTCTCTTTGCCTTTTCACTTTGGTAAGTAAGAAGGCTGAACATAAAATGTTTTGTGCACCACCAATGTCATTTTAATTTCACTTAGAATTCTTGCTAGTATTAGTTTAATTAAAATTTTCACCTTTATTTGTCGCCAATAAATGGATGCGAGCGACCTTAGCTGCATAGTCACAGCTTTGAGGAGCTAGTTATGGCTTTAAGTGCACACCAAAGGCACAGAATTTAAAGCTGTTAAAGTGTCTCCATTCACATCCAGAATAATAGTAACTCATTTAGCTGAAGCTCGGGTAGCCAATGGCTAGTCGAAGGCTGCTCTTCCTTTATTGATTCACAGAAGCTGCAGCATGCCCATTTTATTCCCCATTCTTACAGACGGGGACTGTGGCAGGAGGAGGTCAAGAACTCTTGCAGATTTGTGCTGCTTCTAAGTGGCAGAACTTGGATCCAAAACTCACCAGGCCAGAAGCTGCACTTGGGAAACAAAGGTACTGAAAGACATGCCTATCCTTCTGGCCCCATTGTCCCTCTGTGCTTTCTCTGGGCACTGTTCCGAGTCCATGAGAGGCATTTTGCTCGTGTCTACTTAGCTTAATATATGTTGCTTTATGCGTGGTAGAGTCTGCTTAGATCATAATTTCTTTTTAGTCTTTTACTATCGTTTCACTACAGTTATGTAAAAATTACTCATATCCCCTACAATTCAGGGTTGAATTTCACTGCATGCTCAGAAGCTGTTTTTGTCTAGTAGTCCTGTAGGCAATATCCATTTCTTCACTGCTAAAAAGAAATAATGAAGTTGCCATTCAATGGAATCAGTGTGTCCTTTAGAATTTTTACAAGTCCACTAACAAAATGACGCTAAAGGTAGCCTTTTCATGACTACATTTGACCACCCTCTTACCAAAAAGCAATCTACAGATCAATCCAATTCCATCAAAATTCTAACACAGTTCTTTACAGACTGAAAAGAACGATTCTGAACTTTATTTGGAAAAACAAAACATCCAGGGTTTGTAAAAAATCTCTATAATAAAAAGAAGTTTCTGAAGGAATCATCATCCTGACCTCAAGCTGTACTACAGAACAATAATAATAATAATAATAATAATAATAATAATAATAATAGAATAATAAAATCTGCATGGTGTTGGTATAGAAAGATATAGGTAGATCAATGGAATTGAAGACTCAGAAAAAAAACCCCACATACTTTTTTTTTGACAAAAAAATCCAAAACCATACAATGGAAAAAAGAAAGCATCTTCAACAAATGGTGCTGGTCTAACTGGATGTCTGCATGTAGAAAATTCAAATAGATCCATATTTATTATCTTGCACCAAAACTCAACTCCAAGTGGATCAAAGACCCCTACATAAACTGGATCTATTAAATCTAATAGAAGAGGAAATGGGAAGTAGCCTTAAACTCACTAGTATAGGAGATGATTTCCTGAACAGAACACAAACAGCCCAGGCACTAGATAAACGCATTAATACACGAACCTCATAAAACTCAAAAGCTTCAAAACAAAAAGACACCTTCAATAGGACCAAAAGCAGCAGCCTACAGAATGGGAAAAGATCTTTTACCAACCCCTGTATCTGACAAGGTTAATATCAAAAATATATGAAGAACTAAAGAAAATTAGACTCAGCAAACAAAGTAACGTAATCAAAAACAGGGTACAGAGCTAAGCAGAAAGTTCTCAGAGAGGAATTGTTAATGGCCAAAAAGGAAAACGTGTAAAGGAAATGTTCAACATCCTTTCATAAGGGAACTACAGATCAGAATGACTTTGAGGGTCTACCTTATACTGTCAGAATGGCTAAGATCCCAAGCTCAAGGGACAGCACAGGTTGGCGAGGATGTCGAGGGGGAACACCTCCATTGCTGATGCGAAAGGTAAACTTGTCGATTGCTTTGGGAAGCTAATCTGACAGTTTCTCAGAGAACTGCTATACCACTCCTGGGCACATACCAAAAGATGTGCTGCCATACCATGGACAAAGCGCCCACTATGTTCATAGCAGACTTTAGTCACAACAGCCAGAAACCGAAGCAACCCAGATGCCCCTCAACTAAGAAGCAGTTTTAAAAATACAGTTCATTTATGCAATGGAATCCTCCGCTGTTAAAATCAGGACATCATGATTTGCAGGCAAATGGATGAAACAAATATCATCCCAGTGAAGGTAACCCAGACCAAAAGGAATGTGCATGGTGTGTACTCACTGTTAAGTAGATAGTAGCCATGAGTACAGGATACCCATTACAAGCCCCAAATGCAAAAGCTAAATAGCCAAGGCACTCACGTGGTGCTTGAATCTCCTCAGAGGGAAACAAATAGGCATCTCGCGGCAGATGAAGGAGGGAGCTTCAACTGGGAGGTGATGGGGAGGAGGGAACAGGGAGCTGTGACCAGGATCAGGTATAGGGGAGAGGAAAGAAGAGTGGGAGAGTGAATGGAAATCAGAAGCTGGCAGAGGCTGCGTGTGTGGCCAGAGTCTGGGATGGGGGAGGTTCCTAGGAGTCTATAGCGACTCTCGCCAGAGACTCCTGAAGACAGTGGGGAATACGGTTCTGAGGTAAGGCCATGTAGCCATGTCGCTAGGAAGGACCCCTCACTGGAGGGGAAAAGGGCACAACTCAGCCACAAAACCTTTCACCCAAAATTTGTTCTGCCGATAAGAAGTGTGAACAGGACCCCCGTTGAAGGAGTCAGAGAAAGAATTGGAAGAGCTTGAAGGGGCTCTGGTGACCCTGCATATGAACAACGATGCCGCACTCAACCAGAGCTTCGTGGCCTAAGCCACTCGCCTAAAGACTATAGGATGGACTGACCCTGGACCTCCAACCTCATAGGTAGAAGTGAATAGCCTAGTAAGAGCACCAGTGGAAGGAAGTCCTGCCAAGACTGAACCTGAGACTGATTGTTGCGGGAGGGGGCGGCAATGGGGGAGGGTGGGGGCGTATAGAAGGGGAGGGCAGGGGTTGGGGATGTTGGCCCAAAACCAGGAAGAGGATAACAATGAAATGTAAATAAGAAATACTCAAGTTAATAAAAATGGAAAAAAAAAAGTCGAGGACGAAGATGGAGCAGAGACTGAGGGAATGTCCAACCAATGACCAACTTGAGATCCATTCAGTGGTAAAACCAATCCCTAACACTATTAATGACACTCTGTTATGCTTGCAGGCAGGGCCCAGTAACAGTCCTCTAGGACTCTACCTAACAGCTGATAGCGGAAACAGATGTAGAAGCCAACAGCCAAACATTGGGAGTCTTGTGGAAGAGTTAGGGAAGGTTTGAGGACGGGAGGTAGGAACTCCACATGGAGTGGAGCTAATCTGAACACCTGTAAGGCTCTCAGAGACTGAACTACCAACCAAAGTGTGCATACATGGGCTGCCCCAGCAGCTCTCCCCCACACACATGTAGAAGATGCACAGCTTGGTCTTTACGCTGGTACCCCAACAACTGGAGTAGGCTGTCCCTCAATATGTTGTCTGTCAGGGTGCAGACTCCATGCCCTTAACTGGGCTACCTTGTGTTGTCCCTGTGTGGGAGAGAGGAGAACCTGAGTCCTGCAGTGACTTGGATGTACCTGTGTGTAGGGTAATGCCCATGGGAGGCCTCCCTGTTCTCAGAGGAGAAGGAGGCAGAGGAGGAGGGACTGTGTGAGAGGAGGCATGCTACTAATCTGGATGTAGTAAACTAAATACGTTAATTGATTAATGAAAAATCAACCACCAAACCAAACCAGAACCAACTGAATAACAAAAAGAATTTCTAATAGGAGAAACAGATCACTTCCACTATTCATTGGCAAATATATCTAATTTCTCTTTTATCAATTATATTATATATGAAGAAATTTATTTTTAAGATATACATATCTATAAGAATCAGATAACACGGAATTTTGGTGAAAGCCATGTATTTTTATGGTAGAAGGCAACTTAGAAAACTGAAAATAAATACTAACTGGCTGGCTAATCCCAGAGATCTATCACTGTTAATAATATTTTGCTATCATTTTTCGTCTGTGTGAATGTGTATGTACCTGCTGGTATTTTACATATATATGTTCTAAATTAACTTTGCCTCTGATCAGTAAGCTCATATTTTCTGTGTGTGGCATGAATCCCTCTGGTATCACATCTAGATGAATGAAATTTCAACTGTGAATGGATTTCTCAGTCATGCCTCAGCTCTGCGACTAGAGAGATTTTGTCAGGCTGTGTTAAGAAGGGATTCAGATCGATCGATAGAAGACTGACTGAGGAGACTTGAGGTGGAACTGAGAGTCTTGGAAAAGCAAGGCAACATAGAGGAAAAACTAGAGTTTTCAGAAAACTGAAGCAGGTACAGCAAATAAGAATTTATACTGACGAGTACCAGTAATTCAGGACCAAATCTATCCACCCTTCATAAAATAATAAAATAAAAGCATTAATATATAATGTATAAGTTGGATTTGCAAAAACATTGAACATGAGGAGAGGAGAGCCAGAAATCTTTAAGAAATGGTAAAGCAGCCATGGTCTCACAGCTGCCCCAGTTTATTGACTAGAGAGGTTTGCAGGCGTCTGCAGAGAAGGAGGAAGGAATTCAGATAGAGTAGAAGATTGACTAGAGGAGATAGATCTGGAGAATCTTGAAACACTGGGTCAGATGTAGGTAACGTATGGACAAGTAAGTAAATGTGGCAGATACAGCTAAAATCTTCTAAACATACGTAGAAGCCGAAGTTTAGCATCCTGCTCACTTGCACCTGAAGAACCATAAGTGACTTCACTTCCTTGGCCTCATGACCTCTCCTCATCCAGGTAGGGGTTTGATAGAGTTTAGAGTGGTAGCCATGACCTTTCTCCTCTATGGAGTAGCTTTCTTGACTCAATCATCAGAGAATGATTGGTTATTCAATAACACTCATGCCACTGTCACACAAGTGGTCACATCTTGCCTGGCAGGTTAGTATTGCAGGTTTTAGCATTCATAGCTAAGTAAGATCTCGATGTGTTGCTTTCTTCCATCTGCCTGCATAACACTATAAAAGCTAGTCAGTAGGGAAGAAGTGTTTCCCAGTTCTTCGGGTTCCATCTCATTTCCTCTATATGGTTCCATTTATAGCATTCCTTTAAGATTCATGGGATACTAAAGAAGACGGGGAAGAAAGAGTGTAAGAGTCAGAAAACACAGGAAAGGGTCTGGGAAATGCTATCTTCTGGGCATGGCATAACCATGCCATGTGTGCACTGGGCCTGCAAAAGACTGGGCCCATCATCAGCCAATCATGGATTAGAGAGACTTTCAGAACCACACCACACCTTGGTAAAACCACAGGCTAGAGCTGTATTCTGGGAGAAGGCAGTCATGGTCTTCATTTGTTTTCCTACAGGGGAACCTGACAGATTTAAAGGATATTTTGAAACTGATTGGTCACACAAACATCCCTGAATAAACTCAGTGGTTAAACTCAAGAGAAACCAATAAAATAGGACCAGGAAGAAAAGGACATGTGTTGAAAAGAAACTAACAGAAGTGGGAGTTTCCAGAATACCTTATATACATGAATTAAATTCTCAAGGAATTCAATAAAAGTTCATTATAATGCACCTCTCCCCCACAACTCTCAGAAGGTTCTCTGAGGATTCATTTGAACAATGATCATTAGTATACTCTGTTCTAGGGAATAAACCATCTGAAAAAAAATGAGTAGGGATTAACAGGATGCCCAATGCTCCCATGGGCTTAAGAATAATGCTCTTCTGACCAGCTCAGCTGGAATTAGGGAGAGCACACCGAAGGACCTCGCCTCATTAGTGGGAAATAACTCTGCTCTGATGTTACCATTGCTGTCTTCTGGCCTAATACAATTTTTAAAACCATGATTTTCCCAAGTAACCCAATTGCACTCAAGGAAAAAAACTCTCAAGATGATTTTGTATGTTACATTGCATCAAATAAGGTAAAAATTTACAATGTCTGACATCTGATCAGAAATTACCAGGCATGAAAACAAGCTGGGGACATGAGACAGGAATGGGATAAGATGAGCTACGCTGCTCAGAACTTACAGATAATAGAAGTCGTGTATGGGGAGGTTAGCAAACAAGTTAAGTATGTGTTAGACCTCTGTCCTCCATAGTAACCAGGGAGACAAAAACAAAAGACTCAAAGTGACAGAGGTCAGGACGCAGTGTGAAATGAAAAGGACACAGAGAAGTTTAAAGGACAGATTTCTGTCATGGAAAAGGGTCACTAGTAAACTGAACACCAGTCCTACCTTATTAATTTGCCTATAATAAAACCCAGGGGAACAAAAGAAAGATAAGCAGGGCTTCAGTGACATGTGGGACAACTTGAAACAGCTGAACATGTGAACTGAGGGAGTTCCTAGAAAAGTCAAAAGGAAAGCGTGTGTGTGTGTGTGTGTGTGTGTGTGTGTGTGTGTGTGTGTTGGTTAGTTGAAGTATTTCCAAATTTGAGGACAATTATTATATTTTGCTTTAGTAGTACACTGCATTCAAGTTTACTCCAGCTCTAAAATTCCACAGCCCATGATTGTTTTCTAAGTTATAATAATATCATAATACTTATTTGACAGAGGACATACATTTTGTATTCCATTGTGATTCTCCCCTTATTTCTTATAAGTTTTTGTATTGGAGAGTGTATGTATTTACATTTCAAATATTATCCCCTTTCCTGGTTCCCCACCTCCCATCATCCTTCCCCCTGCTTTTGTAAGGATGCTTTCCCTCCCATCCAACCAATCCTACCTCGACACCCTGGCATTCCTCTACACTGGGAAAAAGAGCCCTCACAGGATCAAGGGATTCTCTTCCTACTGGTGACAGACAATGCCACCCTCTGCTACAAATGCTTCTGGAAACATGGGTCCTTCCATGTGTACTTCTTGGTTGGTGGTTTAGTCCTTGGAAGCTCTGACGGGTCTGGTTGATTGAATTGTTGCTCTTCCTACAGGGTTTCAAATCCCATCAGTTCCTTCAGTCCTTTCTCTAACTCCAACATTTGGGTCCCTGTGCTTAGTCTGATGGTTAGCTGCAAGCATCTTACTCAGTATCAGTTAGGCTCTAGCAGAGCCTCTCAGTAGACATCCATATCAGGCTCCTGTCAACAAGGACTTCTTGGCATCTACAATAGCGTCTGGGATTAGTGTATGTATATGGAGTGGATCCCCAGGTGGGACAGTCTATGCATGGTGTTTCCTTCAGTCTCTATTCCATACTTGGTATTATCTTCCTCTGAGTATTTTGTTTCCCCTTCTAAGAAAAACTTAAGCATCCATGCTTTTGTCTTCCTTCTTTTTGAGCATCATATGGTCTATGAATTAAATCTTAGGTATTCCGAGCTTTTGGGCTTATATCCACTTATCAGTGAGTACATAACATGTGTGATATTTTGTAACTAGGTTACCACACTCAGGATGATATTTTCTAATTCCATTCATTTGCCTAAGACTTTAATGAAGTCATTGTTTTTAATAGTTGAGTAGTATTTCATTGTGTAAAATATAACATATTTTCTATATCAATTCTTCAGTTGAAGGACATCTGGTTTCTTGCAACCTTCTGAAATGAACAGAGTAGAGTAGGGCATGTGTCCTTGTTATATGTTGGAGAATCTGTTGGGTAAATGCCCAGGAATAATAGAGCTGTGTCCTCGGGTACTATATCTAATTTTCTGAGGAGTCTTCAGACTGATTTCCAGAGTGGTTGTACCAGCTTGCAATCCCACTAACAATGGAGGAGTCTTCCTCTTTCTCTAGCTCTTCACCAATATCTACTCTCATCTGAGTTTTTGATATTAACCACTCTGACTGGTATGAAGTAGAATCTCAGGGTTGTTTTGATTTGCATTTCCCTGATGACTAAGGTTGTTGAACATTTCTTTAGGTGCTTTTCAACCATTTGGTATTCCTCAGTTGAAAATTCTTTGTTTAGCTTTGTACCCCATTTTTAAAAATAGTGTTATTTAGTTATCTGGAATTTAACTTCTAGAGTTCTTTGTATATATTGGAAATTATCCCTTTATAAGATATAGGATTTGTAAAGGTCTTTTCCCAATCAGTTGGTGGCCATTTTCCTTATTGAGAGTGTTGTCTGCCTTACAAAAGTTTTGCAATTTTATGAGGTTCCATTTGTCTATTCTTGATATTGGAGCATAAGTCATTGGTGTTTTGTTCAGGAAATTTTACCCTGTGCCTATGTGTTTGAGGCTCTTCCCCACTTTCTCTTCTGTTAGTTTCAGTGTATCTGGTTTTATGTGGAGGTCCTTGATCCACTTGGACTTGAGCTTTGTACAAGGAAATAAGAATGGATCAATTTGCATTCTTCTACATGCTGGCCACCAATTGAAGGAGAACCATTTGTTGAAAATGCTGTCTTTTTCCACTGAACAGTTTTAGCTCCTTTATCAAAGATCAAGTGACCATAGGTGTGTTGATTCATTTCTAGGTCTGCAGTTCTATTCTGTTGATCTGTCTGTCTCTGTATCAATACCATGCAGTTTTTAATCATGATTGCTCTATAATACAGCTTGAGGTTAGGGATGGTGAATCCTCCAGAGTTCTTTTATTGATGAGCATAGTTTTCAATATCCTCGGCTTTTTGTTATTCCAAATGATTTTGCAAATTGCTCTTTTTAACTCTATGAAAATTGAGTACAATTTGATGGCAATTACATTGAATCTGTAGATCCCTTTCAGCAAGATGGCCATTTTTATAATATTAATTTTGTCAATCCATGAGAATGTGAAATCTTTCCGTTTTCTGAAATCTTCTTCAATTTCTTCAGAGACTAAAAGTTCTTTTCATACAGATCTTTCACTTGCTGGGTTAGAGTCCCACTGAGGTATTTTATATTATTTGTGACTATTGTTAAGGCCATTAAATCCCTAATTTCTTTCTCGCCCTGTTTATTCTTTGAGTACAGGAAGGCTATTGATTTGTTTCAGTTAATTTTATATTGAGCCAGTGTTCTGAAGTTGTTTCTCAAGTTTAGTTAGTCTCTGGTGGAATTTATGGGGTCACTTAAGTATACTATCATAGAATCTGCAATGACTTTTTCCCTTTTCAATTTGTATCCCTTTGACCTTCTTTTTTTGTCTAATTGATCTGACTAGGACTTCTAGTACTATATTGAGTAGGTATGGCACGAGTTGGTAGACTTGTCTGGTGTCTGATTTCAGTGGGATTGCTTCAGGTTTCTTGCCATTTAGTTTGATACTGGCTACTGGTTTGCTGTATATTGCTTTTATTATGTTTACATATGGGCCTTGAATTCCTGATATTTCCAAGACTTTTACCATGAAGGAGTGATGAATTTTAGCAAATTATTTCTCAGCATCTAATAAGGTGATCATGTGCTTTTTTTTCCTTTGGGTTTGTTTATATGGTGGATTAAATTGGTGGATTTCTATATGTTGAACCAACCCTGCATCCCTGGGACGAAGTCTACTTGATGGTGGTGCATAATCCTTCTGATGTGTTCTTGGATTTGGTTTGCAAGAATTTTATTGAGTATTTTTATGTTGATATTCATAAGGGAATTTGGTCTGAAGTTCTCTTTCTTTGTTGGGTCTTTGTATGGTTTAGGTATGAGTATAATTATAATTGTGGCTTCAAAGGATGAATTGGATAGGGTTCCTTCTGTTTCTATTTTGTGGAATAGTTTAAAGAGTATTGGTTTTATGTCTTCTTTGAAGGTCTGATAGAATTCTGCATTAAACCCATCTGGTCCTGAACTTTTTTTGGTTGGAAGACTTCTCATGATCACTTCTATTTCTTTAGGAGTTATGGGACTGTTTCAACAGTTTATCTGATCCTGATATTACTTTATGACCTGGTATCTGTACAGAAAATTTCAATTTCACCCAGATTTTCCAGTTTGGTTGAATATAGGCTTTTTAATAGGATCTGTTAATTTTTTAAATTTCCTCAGGTTCTGTTCTTATGTCTCCCTTTTCATTTCTGATTTTATTATTCTCTCTGTACCCTCTGGTTAGTCTGGCCCAAGGTTTTTTCTATATTGTTGTTTTTCTCAAAGAACCAGCTCTTGGATTTGTTGATTCTTTGTATAGGTTGCTTTTTTTTTCAATGATATCAGCCCTGATTTTGATTGTTTCTTGCTGTCTAATCCTCTTCATTGTATTTGATTCTTTATGTTCTAGAGCTTCCAGATGTACAATCAAGCTGCTAGTGTATGCTCTCTCCAGTTCCTTTTTGGAGGCATTCAGAGCTATAAGTTTTCCTCTTTTACTGCTCTCTTTCTGTTCAATAAGTTTGGATATGTTGTGCCTTCATTATCATTAAATTCTCAACAGTCTTTAATTTCTTTTATCATTTCTTCTGTGCTAAATTATCATTGAGTAGAGTATCGCTCAGCTTCCATGTGTATGTGGGCTGTGGTCTTTCTCTTGTTTTGTTGTTATTGAAGAACAGCCTTTGTCCATGGTGATCTGATAGGATGTATGGAATTATTTCAATCTTCTTGTATCTATTGAGGCCTGTTTTATGATAGATTACATGGTTGATTTTGGAGAAGGTACCATGAGGTGCTGAGAAGAAGGCATATTCTTTTGTTTTAGGATGAAATGTTCTATAGATATCTGTTAAATCCATTTGGTTCATAACGTCTGTTAGTTTCACTGTCTCTCTGTTTAGTTTCCATTTCCATGCTCTGTCCATTTCTGAGAGTGGAGTGTTGAAATCTCCCACTATTATTATGTGCGATGCAATGTGTCATCTTGTAAGTGAGACTTATACCCAGATACACATCAAGCAATCAAATGCCCTTAACTATTGGGCATTTTCTCTAGTACCATAAATGTCTATCATCTCCAACTTGCAAATAAACTCAATGTGACGCACTAATATCGTTGAAAGAGTTTCAAAAGTTGTGAAACTCAGTCTGGAATTTAAGTGTAAAATAAATGGACAGCAAAATGAAGAAAATATATAATCTAGAAAAGTGATATTATATCTTTTGATTTCTATGTTGTATAAAATTAGAATAATCAAGGTTGTTATGTATTCCTGACTCCTAGAGGCATTGCAAATGTTGTTTCTGTGTCACAAGTGTGTCAGTAGGTGGCAGAGAAGAAAGGCTATGTCTATGGTCAATGGTTTGTCCTATGAACATCTGGATTCCCTGAGAGCAGCCAACCTGAGAAGACAACCAAATTGGAGGACAGCAGGCTGCGACAATCTCGAAGGATGAGGATCTGGAAATTATAAGACCCCACTTAGGTCCAAGGTCCCTGTTCAGGAATGAATGACAGCCATAGCACAAAGCAACTCTTGCAACAGAGCAAGAAACATGCAGAAAGTGACCACCAGACTTGCAGCATGGGGCCAGGACAAAGATCTAAATTGAAATGACCACCAGTCTAGCCCTGGGCAGTCTTAGAGAACAGGCCATGTCTGAGATGATCCCTGACTTGAACAAGAATGCATGAAAAGGGCATAGCATTCCTGAGACCATGCCTGAGACAACTGCAGACACTCAGAGACCTCAGACACTATTAAGAGAAACAATAAAGTGGTAGAATAATGAAGAGAAGAAGAAACAGAAGAATGTGGGCACAAAGAAAAGAGGCAGAACTAGAGACTGGAGGGTTGTGAGAAACATCCTGAGGTGATTAGCGTGTGATGCCACCTGGAACCATGAGGAGTTTTGGACTGTGTTGCCATCAGCGGGCATGTCTGGATCTCTGTTCCTGTACCAGTAGAGTCTGTTATGACCAAAGATATGGTCTCAGCTACTGCCCTGGGGGCATGTTGACATCTGAGGGCTGTGTAAAACTGGCCCCACCTCTCACCTGGGCATTCTAGAAGAGCTGGCTATAGGGACATGAGAGTAGAAAAGCTGACCCTGGCACTAACCAACTGCAGTATTCAGGAAAGCCTAGGCCCACATATTGCAGGAGTTGTAGATGAGATTTCCCAGAGCATACAAGCAAGCACTGAAGAACTTGCCTTAGCAATTATCTCCTGTTCAGTGCATGAATGAGAGATACCCACTTCAACCCTTACCACCTATGGTGGGCTGAAGACCTGGTGCTAGGCTCATGAAAGCAGGAGAGCTTGTCTTACCTTTCTTCAGTTGCAGCATGCAGGACAGCAGGCCACTGCATCTGACCTGGGCAGCAGAGTAGAGCTGGCCCTGTTGGAAGGAGGCAGAAAAACTGAACCTGAGGGCCGGCCAGGAAATGGGAATGCTGGTACTGCCACTTCTCTGCTATGTAGTGCCATATGCTAGGAAGAGATGTCCACTCCAGCTTGTGCCACCTACAGCAGGCAGAAAATCAGGCACCAAGGCCGTCAGATATCTGGGTCTGTCCCTTACCTGCTGCAGCATTCCAGAGAGCAGATCTTTCACCTCACATGGACAGCATACTACAGCATACAAGGGTTGCATGTAAGCTAGCCCTAAGCCTGTGAGTGTGGGAGAGCTGGTCCTGAAGTTTGTGGGAGCAGTGAGAGAAATGTTGCCTCTCCTCCATTTGCCTTTGCCACTGGCAGTGGACAGGAGAGTTGGCCTGAAGGGATTCATGAGGGCAAGAGAGGTGGCTCTGACACTTACCTGCAATAGCACTTGAGAAAAAAGGCCCTGAATCTCACCTAGAACTGATCCTGGATGTGTGGAATGCAGGTGAGCCAGCCCCAAAGTCTTATGCACAGCAGAGTTGGCCCTGCTTCTTGTCTGCTGGGCAGTGATGCACTGGTTGAAGAGGTAGCTGGTGAGCCTACAATAAGGGCTTGGGAATGGGACAGCAGGATTAACCAGATAAGATAACCTCAGGCCTAGATCCATAGTTTTGAATTGACCACCAAATATCTACACTATCGAGGACTTGTTGGAGTGCACATGGGACAAGTCCTACAAATAGAAAACAACAGAATCTCCATGACAGAGGACAACATCAGGCTATCTAATAGGAGTCCCAGTGATGGTGCTATACTGACAGAGACGCAGAATCCACAGTCCTCTTATACCAGGCCAAGAAGTCATTGCCATAAACATTTGAAATCAAAGAAAGTATACTGTGGAATACACTGTGATTTACTACAGCTTCCCACGACAAGAATTTTTTGCTCAGAGAGGGGATAGTGTTCGAGGGTAGAACATCGCTGATATGAAGGGAGAGACAAATTATGTAGTTGTAGTGCATGAAGTGAAATACACAAAAAATTAAAAAAAATAAATAAAACTTAGCCTAATAAGAGAGAGATGGGAGAGAGAGAGAGAGAGAGAGAGAGAGAGAGAGAGAGAGAGAGAGACAGGTGGATAGATGAGGGGGTATCATAAAGAAATAGGAAATAGGAAATAGGACTGGAGAGATGGCTCAGTGGTTAAGAGAACTGACTGCTCTTCCAGAGGTTTTGAGTTCAATTCCCAACAACTACATTTGTGGCTCACAAATATCTATAGTGGAATCTGATGCTCTTTTCTGGTGTGTCTGAAGATAGCTACAGTATGCTCATATATATTAAATAAATAATAGTTTTTTAAAATGAAATAGGAAATAGATCTTATGCATACACAATGTCAAAAATAAAAATGAATGGAATATAAATCTCTATTGTTGTCTTGGTGTTTTATTTGTATTGAAAACTATGCTCTAAGAAATCAATTCATTAGTAATTCAACTTCTGAATCATCTTTTAAAACAATATTTTATTCTCTACAATTTTATGTAGGCAAGTCTGAATTCCAATTTATGCAATTGGATTAAAAGTAATATGAGTGGGATTTGTTGTTTCATTATTGCAAGCAGAGCTGTGAAAATAAGATTCGGAAGAATACTGTGTGCAGTGCTGCAGACAGCTGGGACCATCAGGACTAACTGCTGAAATTTAAAGAGACATCACAGTGGGATAGTCAGGCAGTCTTCCCTTTCTCTGACAGATGTGCTGTAGCATTTCTGAAAAAAAACAAAAAAAAAAAAAAAAAACAGAAACAAAACTAAGAATTTTTCCACTAAGATGAAATATTTCTCTTCCCCTTAAATACTAACATTAACTTTTTTTTAATTTATGTAATATTGCTTGGGAAGTCTACAGAAACTTCTTCTATTTTGTATGAGTTACAGTTGAGGTTATAACTCAAAGGGAAAGACTGTGTCCTCTGTTAAAACAGGAAAGTCATTGGTACTCTGTATTGCTAGAGATGAGGAGGAAGATAGGATACAGCAAGGACAATTTAGCTTCTTCTGTCAAAACAAATGACTCTCCATGAACTTTGCTAAAAGTCCATGAGCTTTGCTAAAAGTCCTGTGACATATGAGAAACAATTTCAGTGAATGACTAAAGAGGAGGGGCATCTGAGGCAGCCTATCCTTTTTCATTTTTGCTTCCATGGGGTTTATGTAAAGACTTGTATTACTCTGGGTGGAAAATGAAGATACTGTAGAAAGTAATAAGTTCCAAAATCTTCAGACGCCATGTTGCTGATGGTGAAAGAATAATCTGCCCTTGAACCACTGCCACTGAACTTTGATGGGACCCAATCTTCCAAGATGGTTGCACCATAGATCAGGGCCTTAGGAGATTTCCTTGGTTGCTGCTGCAACCAGCTTAAATACCTGCTAATGTTCTAACTTGCCCAGAAAGTAGGAGTAACTTTGTCTCCCAGAGATGCAGACATGGAGGATGGAGATTGGGTCATCTGAACATCACATCTGGCACCTAGGAGTAGAGACATAATGAATATCCACATAGGTAAGTATGACAGAAAAGGATATTACCCAAATGCCAGTCAACACAAATCTCCCTGTAACAGTGAAATTCCAATTTTAGTACATTTTACCTGGTAACCAGAGCAACAAGATCCCAAAAAACTGAGCAGGGACCCTCATGTCCATTCTCAGTCCTGACTACAATTAAAATAGCATAGAGTGTGACTGGTATATAAAGAAGTCCACAAGGCTGTGCTGTGAGGGCATGGAAATCTCTGGGAACCAGATTGAGCTGGGTACGACTGCTCATTTCAGCACATATCCCAAGCCCAATGTCCCTAGATACCCATGGTCAAACCACATGAATGTCTCCAGAGAATGCATTTCTTTTCAATGATTTATAATTATAGAAGACAATTCTAATATATGTAACCTCTATTTTAAATAATAAATATTGCAGTTATATGGAAGCACATCCTGCTGCAAGGAAATATACAACAGAGAAGAAACTATTAGATCTTTATCTTACTCAAATAATTCTAATTGGTTAAGAAAAGTAGTGTGTGTTCCCCTTCTGAAGTGTTTGTTAGTTTGGAGTGGGCATTACTTTAAAGGGGTAATTTATCAGAACCATTTTCACTGAATTAAAATGCAAGACTTTACTGCTGTAACCTTGCTAACTACAATTTTAAAAGAGGAAGTACACAGTAGGTGCATACATATTTATCCCACACATGCACATTTATCCCAACAATCTGTGTAACCTAAAGCTTGACTCCCTATGAACATGGAGGTTCTTTCATACTTACAGACTAAATGGATATACTTTTTCCTTCATTTGGGATCTTCCATATTTTGCTCTATTCTGCCATTTGCTATTATTTCCCACAATTCCTTACCATAAATGCTTGACTAGTTATGATAGACTTGAGTAGTATAAAAGAAAGCACTGCTATTCAAAACATGGCTGTACTATGATATTTACAACTGTTGAGCAGTAACTGTAGAAATTATCTTTATTCAGGCAGCAACTTCACTGTTTCTATGTTGATCAAAGTCTTCAAACAAGCTAAGATACAGCAATATTTGTGCATCCTTATAACACTAATATTTGAATATAACATATCACCCATCTGTGTCTTTAACTTGACTATCCAGCACTATTCCTTATGAGGAGAAATAAAATCTATTGTTTCTTTGGGACCTTTGTCCTGAAGCCAAGAGAATCCTTTGGGTCTTTCCCAAACTATGAACAGCCTGAAAATGTTGCAGCATGAGCCTGAACACATTGATTTTTTTATGGGTTTGGACTTGAGTGATGGACAAACACCTAGTCATAAAGAACCTTCTTTAATATATAGAACACCCTCTGCATAAGGAGTACCACAAAGCAGCTACCTTCTCTGTCTCTTCACTGCACTCCGTTTCAGCTGATATCTAACATCCATATCTGTATCTTTCTTTGATTTTTCAGGTTTGAAAGACATTTCTGAGTTCTAACATCATAGCCCCAGGATCCGAGGAAGATTCACTCAAAACACTTTAGTTCACTCAACGTAAAATAGCAAGTGAAGCATCAGGCTGAAGGACATCTGCGTTCCTTAATGATATGTGCAAAAGGGAAGGAAATTCCAGAAACATTCAATTTTCTTTTGACAATGGACCTTAGATGGAATTAAGTAGTAAATGATTTTGGTTTTGGATTTTAACTTCTTCTGAAAGTATGTGGTGGTGGTAAATACTGAGCACAGCTACCTTCTGAAAGTATTCAAAAGCTTCTTTGGAAATTCTAACTCATACATATTGAATAAATACCTGTACACCTGAATATTTGTGTGTCTTCCTACTGTGTTGTTTAATAAGTAACCCTTTTTATTATTTTCAGAGCCCATATAGTTTAGGTTATAAGGGGTGGATAAAAGCTAATAGTTTAGGAATAAACAAAGTGACTGAACCTTCCCATACCTATCCAAGTCTAGGCTATAGAACTTTAAAATTGATGTTGACATATCAAAAGGACTTGTCAAGTACAGTTATGAGTTTGAGATATGGACATTCTGAAATACTTGGTTGAGATCTATATGATCACATGTGTTTTCCTTGTAGGGAGAGAGAGAATTGAGATATACAGAGTGGTTGTTACAATGGACAGTAAAACTATCAGAGATAGTGTCAATTGTTAAGGTTAATGTGGTCATTTCTTGGTAGAATAAATGTTCTCATTAGACTCTGAGTCTTGACAGCTAGAGTGCCCAAATATCTCCATATCATTGAGATTGATTTAGGAGACAGCTAACCTCCATAGCTGTAAAGAAATTGTTTTTAATCATTTGTGAAGCTATTGTCACTAAGTCACAGGAAAGTAATTGGAAACACTGTCTTTGATTTCTCTGTGCATGTGTCTTTCCATGTAAAAACTACAAAATTTCTAGATTTGTTATGAGGTGACGATATTGTGAAAAAAGCTTTACTTTAAGATGAGAGAGTTACAGAGTTACTATTGACTATAAAACTTTGCTTACCAGCTCTGAATAACTCTGTGAAGAAAAATTTAAAATAATTTAAACTTAGACATTGTCCTTTTATCTTACATAATCTCAAATGTCTATCCATCCGGGCTTCACTATATTATTTAGGGCCTATGTTGAAAAAGAGCATGGTGGCAGAGGTTACATGAAGTAGAGAAGCTTTGTTGAAGAATGAAATTGATATAGCATGATCACAAGAGATGTATGCCAAGTGCTAAGGACAAAAACAAACAAACAAAACCTAGAAAACAAAAATCTACAAATAAGGCAGACAGGCATGGTGCAGGAGATGAGAGTTCTCTGTTTTTATCTGAAGGCAGTTAGCAGAAGACTGGCTCTCATGTGGTTATGAAGAGTCTCCTCGCCCACCTCAGATTGATGCACTGCATCCCAGCAAGGCCACAGGCACTAATAAGGTCACACCCCTAATAGTACCACGACCACATTTATGCAGTTATTTTTCCTCTAACTAGATATAATCTCTTGGTTCTTTCCTTTAATGTTTCTAATAGTATATTCTACTAAAAGTTAAGTTTTCAACACAGGCATTTGGGAAAATTCTGTAGATTATAACTATAACATTACTTCTCTTCCCCTCCCCCAAATGTTTATCACTGTCTAAATATGAAAATACCTTGAGAAAAAATTATGATTCTACCAATCTCAACAGCTCCTTCATGTTGTAAAGGTGAAGTCAAAAACCTCTGGGAATCTCAAGAAATGATTTAGCTATAAGTCCATATAAAATCTGTACAAATAGAAGTTGATAACTCTACTAAATATCTATAATGATGGAATTACTGACACTTATCAAGGAACATATTGTATTTGAGTGTAGCCTGTTCTACTTATAGAGATCGGGCTACAAAAAGGAAGGAAGAAAAGCAGAAAAAGAGCAACCCAGCTCCAACAGACAATGGAGCATAGTGAACATTCTCATTTCTAAAAGAACATTAGAAAACAACCCCAAGCAATGAGTGAACAAAAGCAAAATCATAACCAAACATGTGGCATCCTGTATAATCTACAGAGCATGAAGTGGTTGAAAGGAAATCACATAAGCTTGAAAACTCATAAATCTAAGATTTTGTCCTCTCTATCCACGTTTTGTGCCTTGGCTTGGATTCATTTCTGTCTACATTTTCAACAAAGGCATTTTATGTCTTGGCATCTTTTTTTCTTAATTAATCTATTGAATCCTTTACTTCATCATCAGAAATATGTTCATTGCCTTCAGAGACTACCTACAGGAATTTCAAAGATGTCATATACTATCTAGCCTCAGAGACATTACAATAAGTTCTTGAAATGTTTGCATTTTCCATTTCTGTAAAATCAGTGACTCTGTGTTGTACAAAGGTCCCTGTGGTGATTTCAATATTCTTGGCCCAGGGAGAGGTATATTAGGAGGTGTGACCTTATTGGAGTACCTGTGTCCTTGTTGGATGCAGTGCATCAATCTGGAGGTGGGCAGAGACTTTTCAACCACAAGGGAGCCCTTCTGCTAAACTGCCTTCAGATAAAGATAGAAACTCTCATCTCCTACACCATACCTATCTCCGTTTTTTGATATATTGGTTAATACACAAGCAAATTTTACCAAAATAACCACTTTTCTCCTCACCTTGTCCTCCATTTCTTCCCTTATTTTGTTCCATGTAAGATATGTTATAGGATCTTCTAATCAGATGTCAATGAGTCAGAGATTTAAATAAAATAAAGTAGCCATAATCAAATAATATGAGGTATGCCCTGCCCCCAATTCTGAACTGTCTTCTATTCCAGATTGTGAACAAACAAGAGACTCATGTTTTATAGACTGATCCAAAGATGGGTTCAACATATAATAAATGGCAAAGAAAAACAAGAGGATTAAATTTTTGTCTAAATCTGGATTTCTCTGTTCTAGCATTCTTTAAGCTTGAGTCACCTCCTGGATAAATGTATCCCTAAGCAAATAACCTATAGGAAGCAAGGCCCAGTGTATTGAAACCATCACCAACCACCTCTGACCACATAATTTTGACAACCATTTGTATGCTTTAATCAAAGCACAAAGTACAGTACAGATGTATTCAGTTTTTAATAAAATGCTGTACCATGGAGAGTAAGTTTTAAAACTATTTACTAATTAATTTTAATGTATATTATGTTTGTGCCTTAATGAATGTATGTTCAGTGTATGTAAGCAGGTTCCAGAGGATTCAAGAAGAGGGTAGTTGTGAACCATTTGATGTGGGTACTAGGAATAAAACACAGGTCCTCTGGCAGATCAACTAAATGCTGATTGGCTGTTGACTCATCCTTCAAGCTCCTATTTTTAAAGTGAATCATACTGAGGCCTATATACTATGCACTCATGCAACATACAATTAGGCAGTAACAGCTAGTACTTTGTGGACAATTGCTCCTGAAAAGAATCATGACTTCCATTGAGACTTCTGCAGGCAGATTACCTTATAAGAATTTTAGTGGATGTGGGTAGGAATGTTACAGGTCCAGAGACAATTTCAATCTAGTCCTGACGAATTTAAGTAACCTTAACACCCACTCTTCTTTCCTACCTCTCTATCTGACCTAATGCCCTTGGAACTAACAACTAAAAGGTTGCATTAACTCAACAGACCATAAGGTACCACCAATCACAATACTAAATATGAATGTTGTCAGCATCTGAGATCTACAACAATTTCCCCACTTTAATATTCCTATTAATGTTTCCACTAATGCATTGAAAAGTGACTCAGTTCATTACTTTCTTTGTTCTATTACTATAAAAGTTCATCAGACTGTTAGTGGCTAGGAACATGGAATGAGGGGTATCCTAAATCTATGTTCCAAAACGAGGGTCACTCATGCTTAGATACAGAGTAAACTACCTCTTAAGTTCTTGAAGATGTGACCTTTGCTTTGTATTGGCTGTTGGGACATCCAACAGTTTTTAAGTATAAATGCTATAAGAAATAAAAATAAGAAGTCTCGAAGCAGGGAAGCAGTAAGCAATAAGTGTGTTGATTACAAAATATTTTCTCTGCATGTATACTAACAACTGATTTTCATGGCTCTGATCATACAATAATTTAATAATTTTATTTGTAAAAGATAATTAAGAGTAGGACAAGATTACAAGTCAACTCCTCCTCTCTTCATGTCTCATTGTTCAGAGCACATTTGCAACCTATTTATTATGATAATGTTTATATCCTACTAAAACTGTTGGGAATAACAAGTAGTCTCTGAATCATGCTATAGGATCTAATAATGGATAATTGTCTAAAATCTCCCATTGAAAAATTGACATGAATTTTTAAATTTCAAATATTTAAATCTGGTTTTTAAAAACAGGACATACATTCTCTAAAATTGAGTAAAAATATCAACTCTTTTAATGTTCTCACAAGCCTGCATCCTAACTATCTCAATTACAACTTCCATTTTCAGCTGGTATTTCCAAACTTCCATGCTCTATTGCAAATCACTGAACTAGAATGCAACTTTTTGGAGAAGAGGCTATGTTTTGAAATTTTAGGTAAGTAGGTTGGAAAAAAAAGATAGTATTTTCAACACATGGTGCTGGTTCAAATAGAGGTCAGCATGTCGAAGAATGCAAATCAACCCATTCAAAGGCCCTGTACAAAGCCTAAGTTCAAGTGGATCAAAGACCTCCACATAAAAACAGATACAATCAAACTAATAAAAGAAAAAGTGGGGAAGAACCTCGAATGTGTGGACACTGGGGAAAAATTCCTCAACAGAGCACCAATGGCTTATGCCAAGATTAAGAATCGACAAATGAGACTATATAAAATTGCAAACCTTCTGTAAGGCAAAGGACACTGTCATTAGGATGAAAAGACAACCAAAATGTTGGGGAAAGATCTTTACTAATCCTAAATCCAGTAGAGGGCTAATATCCTATATATACAAAGTACTCAAGAAGTTAAACTTCATGGAGCCAAATAACCCTATTAAAAATGGGATATAGAGATAAACAAAGAATTCCCATCTGAGGAATATCTAATGGCTGGGATGTGTATAAAGAAATGTTCAACATCCTTAGTCCTCAGGGAAATGTAAATGCAAACAACCTGAGATCCACCTCACACTGGGTCAGAATGGTTAAGACAAAAAATCAGTGACAACAGATAAAGAGGGGGAGAAAGAGGAAAACTTCCATTGTTCGGGATTGCAGTGTCCTATAACCACTCTGCAAAAGTCTGGGGTTTCCCTTAGAACATTGGACATAGAGTACTACCTTAGACCCTATTACTTCTCTCCTGGGCATATACCCAAATATGCTGCAACATATAACAACGACATATACTTTACTATGTTCATAGCTGCCTTATTTATACTAGTAAGACTGGAAAGAACCCAAATGTCCATCTACAGAAGAATGGATACAACAAATGTGGTACATTTATACAATGGAGTACTAATCAGCTATTAAAAACAATGATGTAATAAAATTCTTAGGCAAATAGATGGAACTAGAAATTATTGTCCCTGTAAATGAATCACAAAAAGAACATAGTATACCACAATGACAATGATAAATATTAGTCAAAAGCTTGGAATGCCAAGGTACAATCCACTGATCCATGAAGCCTCAAGCCAAGTGTGGAGGCTTTGTCCTTCTTAGGAAGGGGAACAAAAATATTCATAGAAGGAGATACGGAGACAAAGTTTAGAGCAGAGATTGAAAGAGTGGCCATTCAGAGTCTGCTCCAAGTGGGAATCCAGCCCATATACATACAGCTACCAAACTCAGCCACTATTGGAGATAGCAAGAGGTGCATGCTAACAGGAGTCTGATGTAGCCCTCTCCTTAGACACACTGCCAGAGCATAACTATAAAAGAGGCAGACCCTCACAGCCAATCCTTCTACTGAGAACAGGGTCCCTATTGGAACCCCATAAGAACAATAATACTAACCAACCAGAGCTCCCAGAGACTAAACCACAATCAAACGAGTACACATGGAAAGACCCAAGCTCCAGCTGTATATGTAGCAGAGGATGACCTTAGTGAGCAACAATGGGAGGAGAGCCCTTTGTCCTGCCAAGGCTGGACCCTCCAGTATAGGAGAATTTCAGGGCTGGGAGTCTGGAAAAGGGGGTAGTTAGACGGGAACACCCTCATAGAAGAGGGGAAGAGGATGGGATAGGGGATTTGTGGACAGGAAACCAGGAAAGGGAATAAGATTTGAAATGTAAATATATTTTAAAAATCCAATAAAAATAAACTATCTTCATTGTTGAAGTGTTCCTTGGCTTTTAAAGTTAGTAGATTTAATAAATAAAAATTATGAAAATATCATGGTCTCTTCAGTGTTTTTTACATACCAGTATTTGCACCATCATAGAAGTCTGTCTTATATACCATTCATAGTTTGTCAAATTGGAAGTGTAATAACGTATTTCAAAACCTGGGGATAAATAGAATTTCCCCACATTATACTTTAAGAGTGCTATAGTTTCATGTTTACATTCAAAACTGTGATGATTCTCAGGTAGTTTACATGAGGGCTAATTTACTTGTGCCTTTATATAATGCCTTTTGTATAGATATACACTTGTCCTGAAATTTGTTGAAGAGACTGAAATTTGTTCAAAGTCCTTCTGTACAGCTAATTGTGGCTCTGCTTTTGATCTGCTCCAGCTGCCGTTTGGGTCTCCAAATTTTTTTTCAGAATATAATTATAAAAATAATTGCTAACATAGGTAAAATGATAGTTAGCACATGTAACCAAGGTAACTATACTTATCATCTTTTTATTTAATAATAGTGGCAACATGTCTTCAAAAATATTGAAGTTTGGGGTTGGTGATTTAGCTCAGCGGTAGAGCACTTGCATGGCAAGCGCAAGGCCCTTGGTTCGGTCCCCAGCTCCGAAAAAAAGAAAAAAGAAAAAAAAATTGAAGTTTGTAGCAACAAAATGAAGTCCATATTAAGTAGACCCAGAGAAAAAATTTCAGTGAAGCAGAGAAATATACAAGGTAAGTTGAAAATTAAATATAATCAATGCATTTACATTGATACTTTTGGGCAAAATTTCTCCCTTTTACTAGTAAGCAAAACAAAATATCAAAGTAATAATGCAAAAAGCAATTATTTCTTGAGTATAAGGAAATATATGTCACAATGACTGGGAGAAAGCTGTGCTTACAAAACATTGTCCTGCATAAAGACATTTACAGTAAATGAACCATTTTTATTTATCACATGAACTAATAAGTATATGCCTATATACATCTGCTCAAGATGAAGATGTACTTTAATGAGTAGTCTGATAAAAACTTTCATAGTATCTTTATTCATAAATATTCAAAGTAACAAAAGAAAAATATCCATATGCAGGAATAAATTTTGTCATTACCAAATGATCCAGGATCAGAGATAAATTATTTATTTATTGAAAGAATATGAAAGAACCTTTAATGAAACAGTTATAGTGTGAAATTCAATTCACTGAAGGATATGTACTATATAGTCTCATTCAAATAAACTTGAGAATTTAAAAATACATAAGTAAAAATACATAAATCTGAACCACCAAAGTTCAGAGATTGTCTGATATGTAAGAGTAAGAGGAATTGATCAAAAGAGACTTTTTTTTAACATTATGAGAATGATATATATGTTTATCTATAGGCATATATTGATAATTAGAATCATGCATTTTCATGAAGGTATAGTAAGTATGGTAATGCTTATAGTATATACTTTTTTAGTTACAATCTTCCTTTAATACCAGAAGATTATAATAAAAAGTATATTTTAATACAGAGTCAAAGTACAGTCAATAAATTGAAGAAATGGTTTAGTGATTTGTTTCCATCTTGTATTCTTGCAATGCACTACAGACAACGAACACAAGGACCTGGGAGCTCAGTTCATCCCTAATGATAACTAGCTATGTGTATCAAATATATTCCGCATTCCCTGCCATTTATTCATGTGTATATAGACCAAATTTCAGCAAATTCAGTAATACACAGAATGACTAAAAAGGTGATCCATATTTATAAGTGATTTGAACTATATTGACACTCCTTTAACATCCTGCTATTTTCCCCTCAGTAACCACATTTTTGTTTTATTACTTTCTGGTCTTGAGTTATTTTCCCATTCATGAAACTCATATAACTGTCGCTTCTATGTATATACTGTTACATAGACCAGAGCATTTGCATATTGCTCCCTAGAGAGGTCTTTGCCACAGTGGCCTGAGATAAAATCTCAACTGTTCTCCGGCCTTCACCGATCACTCTCCTAAGTTCACTTCTTCAAAATGATGAGTCCTGCCCAGTTCCTGTTTTTGCTAATGCTCTGGATCCAGGGTAAGGAGAGTGGAATGTGAAAGAGGACAATAGGAATGAATGGTGACCTGTGACTGCCTTTGGTTGCTGTTCATTTGTGATGGGACAGGTCACATTCTCCAGGATGAGATTTTGTTATATCCTAATTATAAATTCCAAATGGAAGAGTAGCTGTGCTAAGATCAAGATTCTGACATAGATTTCGATGGAGTGGTGTGAACTCTGATGTTTAGAAACTTTAAATGACTTCTTTTGTGATAAAGCATTTGATATAAAATATTTTAAAATCTCAAAAACTGACAGGATCTCACCTGAAAGAAATAACATAAAAGATTTTACAAAGATTATTCAAGAAGCTTACAAGTGAGTTTACACTATTGTATTATAATTTCAGAAACCGGCGGAGATGTTGTGATGACCCAGACACCACCGTCTTTGTCGGTTGCCATTGGACAATCAGTCTCCATCTCTTGCAAGTCAAGTCAGAGCCTCGTAGCTAGTGATAAAAATACATATTTGAATTGGTTATTACAGAGTCCTGGCCAATCTCCGAAGCGCCTAATCTATCAGGTGTCTAAGCTGGACTCTGGAGTCCCTGACAGGTTCAGTGGCACTGGATCACAGAAAGATTTTACACTTAAAATCAGCAGAGTGGAGGCAGAGGATTTGGGAGTTTATTACTGCCTGCAAGGTACACATTTTCCTCACACAGTGATACAGACCCTAACAAAAACTTTCTTGCCTTGGGCAGTCCACCTGCCAATGTGATGCTTGAGTGAAGAGGAGCAGAGCACTCTGTCTCTGTGAAAGAGAGGGACTGGGGAACTTGAATTACTTCAGCTGAGAGCTGTAGTTTGACTCATCCTGCTGGATGGGTGGTTTGACTAGATTTCAACTGCCACCAATTTCCACTCCTTTTTTTTTCTTTATCCACTTTGAGATTTATTTATGTTTCTTTCTTTTCTTTATTTTGTACAACTCAAAATAGAAATTTTTTTGTATTTTTTTCCGTCTTTATTAAATTGGGTATTTCTTATTTACATTTCAAATGTTATTCCCTTTCCAGGTCTCCAGGCCAACATCCCCCTAACCCCTCCAATCCCCTTCTATGTGGGTGTTCTTTTCCCTATCCTCTCCCCATTATCACCTCCCCCCAAAAAAAATCCCAGTTCACTAGGGGGTCCAGCCATGGCAGGCCAAGGGCTTCCCTTCCATTGGTCCCCCTACTAGGCTATTCATTGATACCTATGAATTTGGAGCCCACGGTCAATCCATGTATCGTCTTGGGTAGTGTCTTAGTCCCTAGAAGCTCTGGTTGGTTGGCATTGTTGTACATATGGGGTCTCCAGCCCCTTCAAGCTCTTTCAGTCCTTTCTTTGATTCCTTCAACTGGGGTCCGAGTGTCAGTTCAGTGGTTTGTTGCTGGCATTCGCCTATGTATTTCTCATATTCTGGCTGTGTCTCTCAGGAGAGATCTACATCCTCTCCCTGTCAGCCTGCACCTCTTTGCTTCATCCATATTATCTAGTTGGTGGCTGTATATGTATGGGAGACATGTGGGGCAGGTTCTAAATGGGCATTCCTTCAGGCTCTGTACTAAACATTGCCTCCTTATCCTCTCCTACGGTTATGCTTGTTCCCCTTTTAAAGGAGTGAAGCATCTGCATTTTCATCTTCCTTCTTGAGTTTTATGTGTTCTGTGCATCTAGGGTAATTCGAGCTTTTGTGTTAATATCCACTTACCAATCATTGCATACCATGTATGATTTTCTGTGACTGGGTTACCTCACTCAGGATATTTTCCAGTTCTATCCATTTGCCTATGAATTTCATAAAGTCATTGTTTTTGATAGGTGAGTAATACTCCATTGTGTAGATGTACGACATTTTCTGTATCCATTTCTCTGTTGAAGTGCCTTTGGGTTCTTTCCAGCTTCTGGCTATTATAAATAAGGCTCCTATGAACATAATGGAGCATGTGTCCTTGTTGTATGTTGGAGAATCTTTTGGGTATATGCCCAAGAGTGGTATAGGTGGGTCTTCAGGTAATGGAATGTCCAATTTTCTGAGGAACCTCTAGACTGATTTCCAGAATGGTTGTACCAGTCTGCAATCCCACCAACAATGGAGGAGTGGTCCTCTTTCTCCACATCCTTGCCAGCATCTGCTGTCACCTGAGTTTTTGATTTTAGCCATTCTGATTGGTGTGAGATGAAATCTCAGGTTGCTTTGATTTGCATTTCTGTTATGACTAAAGATGTTGAACATTTCTTTAGGTGCTTCTCAGCCATGCGATATTCCTCAGCTGTGAATTCTTTATTTAGCTCTGAACCCCATTTTTTAACAGGGTTATTTGTCTTCCTGCTGTCTACCTTTGTGAGTTCTTCGTATGTTTTGGATATAAGCCCTCTATCAGTTGTAGGATTGGTAAAGATCTTTTCCCAATCTGTCGGTTGCCGTTTTGTCCTAAGGACAGTGTCCTTTGCCTTACAGAAGCTTTGTAGCTTTATTTATGAGTTCGCATTTGTCGATTTTTGATCTTACAGCATAAACCAATGGTGTCTTTTTCAGGAAATTTTCTCCAGTGTCCATGTGTTCGAGATGCTTCCCCACTTTTTCTTCCATTAGTTTGAGTGTATCTAGTTTGATGTGGAGGTCTCCAGTACTTCTCTTAATAGCCTTTGCATTGTCTCTGCATCAGGAGCAATTCATGTCATTAATCTATCTGAGTTTTGATGATTTTAACTATTTTTATTTACTTTTTCGAGCTTCATTATTGCTGCTTTTTTAAAAATGAAGTATGTATGTTTGTTAAATTCACAGTCAGATTTGTAAATACTTAGATGTCTGTAGATATGTTTTTTTCTTTCTATGTAGACTTAGGGGTATTATTTTAAATGTTTTTATTATAATTGTGTAGATTTAATTTTTCAAAGGGATAATGTGATCAGAAATTCAGTATATTTCTTTAGAGATTTATTTTTACTTCCTTTTCAAGTTTCTTTGGTCTTCATGTTGATACTGTGATTCTGGCCTAATTGCTGAGTGCTGGCATCATGAATGGGATTCATAGTGGTTATTAAGAGGAAAAGAATGGATGAGTGAAACACTATGACTTCATTGTTTTGCAAGTCTAACTGACTAGCAATCAGAAAATATCTTTATTTATACAGATTAAAAAAACATTCATGGTTTGTAGAAGTAAAGAACTTATCATTTTGTTCTGGGCATATATTTCTCATATGCCCAGGGTTCCAGGTTCCAACATGGGCAAAAAAAAAAAAAAAAACTTATTTCATCACTTCCCATTTCTTAAAATTCTACAAATCATTTTAGGTCAAGCAAGCAAGCAATCAAGTAAGCAAGCAAGTAAGAAAGCAAGCAAGCATGCTCTTTGGCTGGCAGCACCTTGTGGTTTCAAGATTCTTAGAATACAATTAGAATCTGATTCAGTCCATGTGAATCACCCTTGTTTAAGCAGTATATTATTATTCTTTAATGGTGAATTATATTTGCAGATCTGCCTAATTCTGATAGTTTAGGCTTAGGAATTGTTGTAGTTGTTATTCGTAATCCTAAAATAATTTGTGCACTACAATAATTGTTCTGTTTCTGCATTATTTAACATTATAACAACCAGGTGTAAGTCATGACCAAGAAGGACAAATGCTAATTCTTTATTCTTCTTGCATTTCTTTATTTTATTCTTGGATCATCTATACATCTATTATTTTTGTCACTCTAACTAATATTGCTGACTTCTCACTAGAGGCTTAGTATTTATGATCTTTTATTTTGTTGATTATAATTCTAAGAAATTCTACATACCTTATAAAAGTTCAGTGCTATGATTTCTTTTCATTTGTCCTGTCCTACTGAACCTTTTCACCATCATCTGAGTTTAAACTATTCTAATTTTTTTTGTTTAATGAAATTCATTAGGGGCAGATAATAATCTGGAAGGCACAGAGAAGAGCCCCAAGTAGGATTAACTAAGGTACTCCTTGAAAATAGGAGTAGTACATTTAGGACTTTTCTAGGGATATTCAGAAACAATTTTGTCAGAGAAGCCATGTCTGAATGATTATGTTAATAGCCCCAAGACTTTAACCGGCAGAGAATCAAATTGAAATTAAAGAATATCATGTCAACAAGCACAGAATTTGACTCAGATTGCTGGCACGCAATTTGAACTGTTAATCTACGAAGTAGCTGTGTCACATAATTGTTGGTTCTACAATTTTTATTCATGTTTTTCATAATTAAAGATGTTCTTGGAAGATGAACCAAGAAGGAGGAGGAAAATGACCACCCAGATCTATGTGGCCTTAAAGGACCACAGAATTCGTGACTATTTCATAAGGGATGGATCTTTATAGGAAAATTTGTCTTAACTATGTAGGCGGATTATATCACTATTGATTGGTTTAGAGCTTATTGCATGGAACTTTCGTGGAGTAAGAACTTAACATATAAATCAAACTGAAAAAATTACCAACTTATTGAGTTTTGATTTTAATGGAGTTGTGACTATAACCAAAGGGGGCAAATGCTGGGACTGTGAACAGTGTTTACAGCAGAGAGTTGTAACAGTGAAGTTACTGAAGAGCCCAGAATGTAGCTAGGGACAACTGGTATGGAAATTGGAAGGTTAGCAAGTCTGGTTGTGATGCTTTGCTGATTGAGATGAAAATACCCTGCAGATGCCCACTGGAGACAGCCCTCCCATGGGATGGTAGATTCTTTATAAATATTTACTGCTACCATTGTCAAACAAAACTGTTATGTTATCTACTGAAAATTGAAGATTATCAGCCTGAAAGTTAGAGATTTATTTTCTAAGTCAAAAAGGTGGTACTGCCAAAACCAGTCACATGAACTCAAGTGCAGAAACCTAGGGAGAATCTGTTCCTAGATTGTAGGTCCACTGCTGTGAAAAGAAACTGTCTATCTTAGGTCAAAGAGAGGAGAATGTGGATTAAGTCACAGACTGAATTACTTTCTTTTAGAAATAGAGTTTGTCCTAATCACATAGGGAGTTTCACACGTGATTCAAAACTAAGATAAAAAAATCTGTAGCACCAGGCACAGTGCATGAAAAACATATATTACAAATATTGCGGCTTCTGGTGTCTGCCTATGCCCTGATATGACACTATGCCACAGCTCACTGTACCCAGATGCCATGGGGAGAGAGCTGATCTCCCATAAGTGCTGACACACCCAAGGGCCAAGGTGAAACCACTATCTCTGCTCACAATCCTGGCCCAACAGGAACTCAGGAGCAGTCTGGGACAGGGTCCTTCCAGTTTCTGCCTGCACCCTGAGCTGACCCTGAACCACCGCTCTCTGTACCCGAATACCCCTGAGAGAAAGATGATTTCTCAGTAGTGCTGACATTCAGAATTACAGGAGAGTCAAGCCACTGTCAGAGAGAGCAAGACCAGCTAACATCATGGATGAGTAGATGGCAAGTGGAAAGGACAAATTCCTAAGCAACAGACATCAAGGTCACTTGGCATCATCTGAACACAGTTCCTGGAACACAGCAAACACTGTATGCCCCAACACACTGGGAAAGCAAGATTCTGATATAAAATTACAAATCATGATGTTGTTAGAGGACACTTTTTTGTAAGAAGGGCATAAATAACTCCCTTAAAGGAATATAGGACAACACCTGAAAACAGGTAGAAAAACAAAAGAGGAAACACAGATATTAACCAAACAGGTTAAGGATTTGAACAAAATCATTCAGCCTGGAACTAAATGGAAATAGAAACAATAAAGGAATCACAAAAGGAGACAACCCTAGAAATAGAAAACTTAGGAAAGATATCAGGAGTCATAGACACAAGTATGAACAACAGAATACAAGACATAGAAGAGGTAATCTCAGGGGCAGAATATACGACAGAACACAGTGACACAACTGCGAAAGGAAATGCCAAACACAAAACAATCCTAATCCAAAACATGCAGGAAATCCAGGAAACAGTGATAAGATCAAAGCTAAGGTTGAGAGGTATAGAAGAGAGCAAAGATTCCCAACTTGAAGAGATAGTAAATATCTTCAACAAAATTATAGTAGACAAGTTTCCTAACCTAAAGAAAGTTATGCCCATGAACATACAAGAAGCCTACAGAACTACAAACAGATTGCACCAAAAAATTTCATCCTGTCACATAAGAGTCAAAATACGAAATGCACAAAACAAAGAAAGAATAATAAAAGCAGTAAGGAAAATGTCAAGAAAAAAAAGGCAGACCTATAGAATCACACAAGATTTCTCAACAGAGACTATGAAAGCTAAAAGATCCTGGGCAGATAACATACAGACCCTAAGAGAACACAGATGCCAGCCCAGGCTACTATACCAAGCAAAACTTTCAATTTTTTTTTTTTTTTTTTTTTTTTTTTTTTTTTTGAGCTGGGACCGAACCCACGGGCCTAAGGCTTCCTAGGCAAGCGCTACCACTGAGCTAAATCTCAACCCCAACTTTCAATTAAATAGCTAGAGAAACCATGATATTCCATGACAAAACAAAAGGTACACAACAAATTTACATGAATCTATCCCTACAAAGGATAAGAGATGGAAAACTCTAACAAAAGGAGGGCAATACACGCTACAAAAAGCAAGAAATTAACGTTCTATAAACTAACACAAAAGAAGATAGTCACACAAACATAATTCCACTTCTAACAACAGAAATAACAGGAAGCATCAATCACTTTCCTTAATATCTCTTAAAGTCAATGGATGCAATTCCCCAATAAAAAGATAGACTTAACAGACTGGATACATAAAGAGGACCAAACATTTTGCTGCATACAGGAAACACATTAAGTATTACAAACCAGATACCAGAAACATAGGCTGAAAAACAGTTTTCAAGCAAATGGTCCAAAAGAAACAAGCTGGAGGTTGTTATTCTAATATGGAATAAAATGAAAACTTTCAAACAAAAATTATAAAAAAAAAGAAAGGTCTCTTCATATTTATAAAGGAAAAATCTACGAGGCTGAACTCTCAATTCTAAATACCTAAGCTCCAAATGCAAGGGCATCTACTTTCATAAAAGAGACCTTACTAAATCCCAAAGCACACATTGTACCTCACACAATAATAGTGGGAAACTTGAAAATCCAACTCTCATCAATTGACTGATCATGGAAACAGAAACTGAACAAAGACAGCTAAATTAAAAAGAACTTATAAAAACCAAAGGTATTTAACAGATATTTATAGAACACTTCATACTAAAACAAAAGAATATACCTTCTTCTCAACACCTCGTGGCACCGTTTCCAGAATTGTCCATATAATCAGTCACAAAACAGACCACAAGATATAAAATAAGATTCAAATAATCCCATGCATCCTATAAGATCACCATGGACTAAGACTAGTCTTCAACAAAAAAAAAAAAAAAAAAAAAAAAAAAAAAAAAGTCTGCATACACATGGCAGCTGCACACTGCTCTACTCAATGATAAATTGGTCAAGGAAAAAATAAAGAAGTTAAAGACTTTTTAGAATTTAATGAAGACACAACATACCCAAACTTATGGGTCACAATGAAAGGAGGGCCAAGAGGAGAGCTCATAGCTCTGAGTGCCTCTAAAATGAAACTGGAGAGAGCCTATTCTAGCAGCTTGACAGCTAAAAGCCCTAGAACAAAAAGAAGCAAATACATTCAAGAGGAGTTGCTGTCAGGAAATAATCAAACTTGTGGCTGAAATAAACCGAGTAGAAACAAAAAGAACTCTACACAGAATCAATAAAAACCAGGAACTGATTCTTTGAGACAATCGACACAATAAATAAACTGTTAGCCAGACTAACCAGAGGGCACAGAGTGTGTATCCAAATTATCAAAATCAGAAATGAAGTAGGAGACATAACAAAAGAATCTGAGGAAATTAAAAATGTCATCAGATCCTACTACAAAATTCTATATTCAACAAAACTGGAAAATCTGGAGGAAATGGAAATTTTTGAGACAAATGTGAGGTACGGGAGTTAAATCAGGATCAGATAAACCATCTAAACAGTCTCATAACTCCTAAAGAAATAGAAGCAGTCAATAAAACTCTCCTAACTAAAAAAGAAAAAAAAAAAAAGGCCAGGACCAGATAGGTTTAGTATTGAATTCTATCAGAGCTTCATGAAAGAGCTAATATCAATACTCTGAAAACTATTCCACAAAATAGAAACTGAGGGAACACTACCCATTCATTCTATGAAACCACAATTACACTTATACCTAAACCAAAGATGCAACAAAGAAAGAGTACTTCAGACCAATTTCCCTCATGAATATCGCTGCAAAAATACGGAATGAAATTTTCTTTATCCGAATCCAAGAACACATCAAATGATCATCTACCATGATCAATTAGTCTTTATCCCAGGGATGTAGGATGGTTCAATATGAAATCCATCAAAAATATAATCCACTCTATAAACAAAATCAAAACTCTACTCAAAAGATAAACAGGCTGAGAAAGAAAATAGGAAAAATGATACACTTCATAATAGTCACAAATAATTTAAAATATATTACGGTGACCATAACAAAGCAAGTGAAATATCTGTATGATAAGAACTTCAAGTCTCTGAAGAAAAAACTTGAAGTACAACTCAGAAAATAGAAAGATCACCCGTGCTCATACATTTGCAGTATTAATATTTTAAAAATGGCTATCTTGCTAAAAGCAATCTACAGAGTCAATGCAATCCCCATCAAAATCCCAAGTAAATTCTTCATAGAGTTAGAAATAGCAACATGAAAGTTTATTTGCAATGACAAAACCACAGGAGAGCTAAAACTATTTTCAAAAATAAAAGAACTTCTGCATGAATCAACATCCCTAACCTCCAGCTGTAATACAGAACAATAGTGATAAAAACTATATGGCATTAGTACAGAGACAGACAGGTAGATCAATAGAATAGAATTGAAAACCAAAAATGAACCCAAACACCTATGATCACTTGATCTTAGACAAACCAGTTAAAACCATGCAGTCTAACAAAGATAGCATTTTCAACAAATGGTGCTGGTTCAACTGGCACTCAGCATATAGAAAAATGCAAATTGATCCATTCCTATTTCCTTGAACAAAGATTAAGTCTGAGTATCAAGGACGTCCACATAAAACCAGATACACTCCATTTAATTATAGAGAAATTTGGCAAGGTCCTTGAACATATTTGGCACAGAGTAAAATTTCCTGAACAGAACAGCAATGGCTTGTGCTCTAAGAACAAGAATCAAAATATGGGACTTCATTAAATTGCAAGTCATCTGTAAGGCAAAGGACACTGTCAATAGTTTAAAATGGCAACCAACAGATTAGGAAAAGTTCTTTTTCAATCCTAAATCCCATACAAGGCTAATAGCAAATATTTACAAACAAGGTAAAAAGGTAAACTACAAAAAATCAAATAACCCTTTTAAAAATGGGTACAGTGTTAAACAAAGAATTCTCAACTGAGGAATATCCAATGGCCGAGAAGCACCTAAAGAACTGTTTGACATCCTTAGTCATAAAGAAAATGCTAATCAAAACAACCCTAAGATTCTACTTCACATCAGTCACAACAGCTAAGATCAAAAACTCAGGTGACAGCAGATGCTGGCAAGGATGTAGAGAAATAGGAACAATCCTCCATTCTTAGTGGGACTGCAAACTGGTACAACCACTTTGGAAATTAGTCTAGTGGTTCTACAGAAAACTGGACATCTTACTGCCTGCAGACTAAGCTGTACCACTCCTAGGCATATATCCAAAATGTACTTCAACATATATCAAGGACACATGCTCCAGTATGTTCATAGCAGACATTTATAATAGCTCAAAGCTGAAAAAAAAAAAAAACAAAACAAGATTTTCTTCAACAAAGGAATGGATATCAAAAATGTAGTACATTTACACATGGAATTCTACTCAGCTATTAAAAACAATGACTTCATAAAATTCTTAACCAAATGGATAGAAGTTGAAACTATCATCTTGAGTGAGGTAAATCAATCACAAAAGAAGACACATGATATGCATTCACTGATTAGTGAATATTTGCCTCAATGCCCAGAATACCCAAAATATAATTCCCAAACTACATGAAGCTCAAGAGGAAGGAAGACCAAAATGTAAATTCTTCAGACTTTTTAGAAGGGGAACGAAAATATTCACAGAAGGAAATACAAAGACAAAGTGTGGATCAGAGACTGAAAGGGCATCCAGAGACTACCTCACATGGGGATGCATCTGATATACAGCCACCAAACCCAGACAATACTGTAGATGCCAGGAAATGCATGATGACAGGAACGTGATATAGCTTTCTGCTGAGAGGCTCTTCACAGCCTTACAAATATAGAGATGGATGCTTGGGCTAACCATTGAACTGAGAACAAGGTCCCCAATAGAGGAGTCAGAGAAATGTTTGAAGTAACTTAAGGTGTGTTCAACCCCATAAGAAGAACACAATACGAAACAACCAGAACCCCCCCCCCAGAGCTCCCATGGACTAATTCACCATCCCAAGAGAACACAAGCATGGACCCATGGTTCCATCCACATATATAGCAGAGGATGAACTTGTCGGCCATCAATGGAAGAGAGGCACTTGGAACTGTCAAGGTTCGATGCCCCAGTGTAGGGTAATATCAGGATGAGGATTTTGGACGGAGTGGGTGGGTGAGTGAGAATCCTCATAGAATTGGGGGCAGGAGGAAGGTAGCAGGTTTCTGGAGGGGAAACCAGGAAATGAGATCACATTTAAAATGTAAATAAAAATGCAATTAAAAAAAACCCCACTAGAGTAAATTGAGACATCATGAAGCTACTAAGGTACTTAAATAAATCACATGGCATTGCAAGAATGATATGAAATGCTCCGAGTCTCTGCCTTGATTCACTCTACGAGGATAATTTATACACAAATGCAGCTGCAGTTCTTGTCACAATATAGAAGTAAGAGCTATGTTCTTATAATTCCTATAGATGCCCCAGAAGTCTTTGTTGCTGTTGAATCATCCCTCACAGGCACTTTGTGGAACTGCTGCAAAGTTCTCACTCTTTTACTTCATCATGGAGGGCATCTGGTTCATATTGTGTTTTCATTCACCAAAACATCATGTAATCCCACAGGCACTCTAAGGCCAGAGGAATGTGGATCATTCTCAGATTGGAAAAAGGAGGGAAACCTGCAAAGGCCATGGACACTCTGATGTACTGCCCCCTAACTGTCTTTAAATGCAGGTAACAGCAACTGAAATGAACCACATCTCAGAAAGTGGGCAAACCTCAGCTTGCAAAGCTTCAGCCACTGGGACACTTGCAGGCTTTGTTGATGTTGAATGCAATGGAAGAATTACATTGAATACAATAATATACACACTGAAAATTAAGTACAGCCTTCAGGTGCCAGTCTACTTCCTAGGCATCTTTCCACAAGAATATTTTTTTTAATTTATCAATCAGATTTAAATCTTAAGTTCTTCCTCCACAAATGTTCACACAAGAAACTCTAAGTCAGTGAATAATGTTATAATCTTCCCACTTATATAAGACAAATTGTCCTATAAAATTCTATCCCTTATGAAATATTCATATATTCATAACTTCTTTTGTCCATTTAAGGTCACACAGATCTGGCTCATTCTTCTTCTCCCTTCATCTTGTATTTTTTTCCTCTCTCTCTCTCTCTCTCTCTCTCTCTCTCTCTCTCTCTCTCTCTCTCCTCTCTCTCTCTCTTTTGTCACTGCTCAATCACAGGCCTTTGCTTTTATCTTGTACTTGCCTTCAGCTGGGCAAAGACAACAATCTACACTTCACCATTTCTACCTAATTAAAAAAACAACTTTTCTCTCAAAGGTAAGCTAAGCACAACTATTACCATTTTGTAATCATAAAGTATAAAATGCCTATCACCCAGTCTATCATTTTTGTCAATTAAATAATACATTCTGTTGTCTATCTTAGCTTAAGAAAGGCTTACAATTTATGTGTTATGTCTTGAATACCTTACATACTATATGAAAACTATCTAATTAAATATGTATTCTCAATGATAAATAGCCTGGGTGGGCTATGATATTATAATTAGTCTTCAACTCCACCAGAAGTCTGAGAATGAGTAATACTATCTGAAAATATTGAAAGCCTAACATGGCTTCCAGAACTGGGACAAGTTGTAGAGACAACTGTCTGCCTATGCACTCACCTGTTTGCAACACGCAAGAGCATCACTCTTCAGCCTTCTGGCGCAGTATCATCTGACAGATCTCTGTAACACAGAATTTTGAAAGACTGCTGGCAGAGATTATTATCAACTATTCTGTAAGTGTGTCTTTTTCTGGACAGTATTCTGTTTGTAGATGTAATAGGCAATTTCTGCTCAATGGCTACTTAGCTACAGTGTATAATCTCACCTGGATGTAGAGATGCAGATGCTCAATTTCTTCTTTGAATTCACAAAAGGGGAGCGGCAAGGAGCACATATGTCTCAAGAACAAAATAATAAATAGAATTAAATGTCACATTTTGTGAATTTCTGAGGTTTTTGAAAGTCAGAAAAGCAATCTGGGCTGCTCTCCATTAAGTACTCTTAGTATGTCTAATAAATTATCTTGAATACACTCTAACAGTAAACATAGCACCATGAATTTGCTATCTGACCCTTAACTCATATGCGTAATTATCTAAGTTCAGTAATAATAGCAGTTATAGGACTGGATATCTTGTATTCTTAAAAGTGTTTTATAGGCACAATGCCTATATGAGAGTAACAATATTAATGCCAATTTTATATCAAGAAGAAATTCGCACAAATTTAAAGCTTAAAATTGTATCAAATAAATTCTGTACCAATGTAAAAGATTACAACTTCAACTTCCTAACAAATATAAGGATTTCTACCAAATGAGATTATTGCTGTAAAATTTTAGCTAATTTGTCCCTGTTAAATTATTGCCATTTCTAAGTTCCATAGAAAGCCAACATCAGAACAACCACCCTCAGCCCCACAAGTCCAGGACATTGGGTAGATAACTCTTCACAACTTCTTCAGGCTGAATATGGGTGTTGAGATATCTTGAGGGTTGGTAAAGAAAATGAGGGACTTGTTTGGCTTTAAAAAGGAGTTCAAGTAGGTCAGTTCAGCATGTCTAACAAAGACACTCACCAAAGCTGTGCATTCTGTAATATATAAGTCTCAAAAAAAGATATCTTTATGGATTGTATCAGTCCATGTAGGGTGTACAGACTGGTTAGGATGAAATTTTGTTCTTTCTTTGTTCTACTTTCTTGAAAGTAGTTCTTCAGAAGGTCTACCTCTATCAAATCTGATTCATATAGCTCTGGAAAGTGTCTAGAGCCTAATTGCCTGTTCTAAAAATGCAAAGACAAAACTTTTTTGTCTAATCAGCATATCATTTAGTCAACAACCAGAAAAGCTTGTATCTTGTATTCTGTCCCAGAGAAATAATATTATCACAAAACTCAAAATCACACTCGTTTTGAAAATTAAAGCAATCTAAAACAAATGAAGTAAACTAAACAACACTGTATGAACTTATTCTAGGTCTCTTTAATCTGTCAGTTCAGGAACTCAACCCAAAATAACCATTGAGCCCATGTTAGAAAGGGGAACAAGAATACCCTTGGCAGGGGATAGAGAGGCAAAGATTAAAACAGACACAGAAGGAACACCCATTCAGAGCCTGCCCCACATGTGGCCCATGCATACACAGCCATCCAATTAGACAAGATGGATGAAGCAAAGAAGTGTAGACCGACAGGAGCCGGATGTAGCTCGCTCCTGAGAGACACAGCCAGAATACAGCAAATACAGAGGCGAATGCCAGCAGCAAACCACTGAACTGAGAATAGGACCCCTGTTGAAGGAATCAGAGAAAGAACTGGAAGAGCTTGAAGGGGCTCGAGACCCCATATATACAGCAATGCCAACCAACCAGAGCTTCCAGGGACTAAGCCACTACCTAAAGACTATACATGGACTGACCCTGGACTCTGACCTCAGGTAGCAATGAATATCCTAGTAAGAGCACCAGTGGAAGGGGAAGCCCTGGGTCCTGTTAAGACTGAACCCCCAGTTAAATTGGTTGTTGGGGGGAGGGCGGCATTAAGAAGGGGAGGGGGAGGGGGGATTTTGCCCAGAAACCGAAAGGAATAACACTCAAATGTATATAAGAAATACTCAAGTTAATAAAAAAAATAAGTGCTAGACACGGGCATGAAGTAAAAAAAAAAAAAAGAAAGAAAGAAAAAAAAAAAAAGAATATGAGCATCCTGCAGACCAAAGTATACCATTTATCGGTTAAGCTCTCCACCTGGAGCATCAGACATCCACTCACTAACAACTTCTTTAATGTATGTCTGTAATGCACTATGCCTGGTGCTGAACACTTTTATTTTTTCCTGTAGTAGTTGTTAATGGCAGGCAGAATTTCCCACATGACTCAGGCAAAATTTGTATTTTCTCATTATAACTATATAAACAATTTAATCACACTTCTATTAAGTCCTGCTAACAAGAAGCAGGCAGCTTGTCAAACCAGGATTTTTACTTAAAAAAATGGAGTAAAAATTCCCATGGAGCCCACGTTAGAGAGAATGAGTATCTTGTAAGACTTATTAGTGCATTAAATTTATACCATCTATCTGTTAAGCTCTCTACTTGGAGTTTCAAACCACGACTCACTAGCAATTTTTATTTCATTTTATTTATTTTTTTTTTACTTTAAAAGACACATTTTACTTCTTTTCTTCAGAGGAGGCTTTTAAGGTGTGACGGTTTGCTCTACAGAAGCTACCAAGATGTATGTCAGCTGTGGAAAGGTATGACCATAAAAGGCCACTTCCTTTTGCTCAAGAAGCAATTGCATCCATCATTACTTTGAAACCACGAAAGTGAAGGCTGTCACTGGGCAATTTCCACCTTAGGGCTGTTTGGATTGGAAATTTCTTTTCACTTTAAACTCTTTTAGGTCCCTCTGCCTCTGATCCCTCTTCATTTTGATTCCACTTAAATCCCTAAAAATGGTACCACAATGTCTATATTTGGGGAACCATATTAAAGTAACTTAGCATGGATCCTGAGACTCACCATGAAAAAGGATGTTTCCCCAATCCCCGTGCTTCAGAGAAATAAAAGAGCTCTCTGTTCCGTATGCCATTTTCTCAGCTTATGCTTGTATTGGGGAGGGGTCAGGGGTGTTATATCGTAGCTGTAAAATTATAAAAAAAAGTGGCTTTCTTTTACCCCCACTTTCTTTTTACCACAGTGCCCCAAGATATCTGGTGGATATCTTAATCTCAGTCATCAAAGCCTCTCACCTGCCTTGCCCCATCCCATATCACACTGATGATGGCCTCTCTCTGAGCTTGGCAACAATCTCTCTACCAGTCCAGTTGCCAAGGCAAGCTTTGCCCTGTCAGAAATATACATCCCAGAGTTTCTAGCCACCACACACTCACTTAAACTTAAATCACTATATGAAAGAACACACAACACAATAACTTCTGATCCAGTTAATAAGATATAATTGCCCACCTAAACATACAAAGCCCTCTACACATCCATCCCTTAAGAATATTCATGACAACCTGTAAATACAGAGTAAATCTTTATATCAGCCTCCGTGTTCTCTTGGCAGCTTCTCTCTCCCTTCTGTTCCAATCTCCTCCTCTTCCCTCAAAACTTGTCTCTCACCCATCCTCCCTTCTTGTCCATGACAGTCCTCGTTCTATCTTGTATCTGCCTTCCCTGTATGACATCATCCTACAGGGTATAATCTTGGATGGATGAATCCTGCTTACCTTTCCAGACAAGACCTTGTACGAGAGGAATTTGCTCTGAGAAATATGTCTGTAAGCAACTCTGACATCCAGTGTACTTTACGAACCTGGATATATATAGACTGGCCATGGCTTTTAGAAAGTGGGTGGGAAATGCTGCATTGTAGCATGGCACTGTGTTTTATGGAAGACCTCCTTTCTTTTCTTTTATTGGATGTTTTTAAACTTACATTTCAAATGTGATTCCTTTTCTGAGTTTCCCATCCATCAACCCCTTAACATACCCTGTTTCCCAAATTCTATGAGGGTGTTCTCTCACGCATCCACCTGCCCTGTTTCCCTGTACTGATATTCCCTTACTCTGGGGAGTCAAGCCTTGGCAGAACCAGGGGCTTCTCCTCCAACTTGTTCTCAGAAAGGTCATCCTCTGCTACTTATGAAGCTGGAGCCATGGATTTGTCCATGTGTACTCTTTGGATGGTTGTTTAGTCCCTGAGAACTCTGGTTAGTTGGTATTGCTGTTCTTATGGAGTTGCAAACCCCTTCCGCTCCTTCCATCCTTTCTCTAACTCCTCCAATAGGGACCTTATTCTTAGGTTAAGGCTTGGCTATGACAGTACATCTCTGTATTGCTCATGATCTGACAGAATATCTAAGGAGACAACTATAGCAGGCTTCTGTCAACATGTTCCTCTTGGCATCTTCAAGAGTGACTGGGATTGGTGGTTGTATGGATATGGGCTGGATGCCCAAGTAGGGCAGACTCTGAATGGCCACTCCTTCAGACAACTCCAAACTTTGTTTCTATAGCTCCTATGAATATTTTTGTTCCCCCTTCTAAGCAGGACTGAAGCATCTGCACTTAGGTCATCCTTGTTCTTGAGCTTCATGTGGACTGTGGACTGTTTCTTGGGTAATTCGAGCTTTTGGGCTAATATCCACTTATCAGTGAGTGCATACTATGCATGTTTCTTCTGTGATTGGGCTACTCAGGATGATATTTGGAAGTTCCATACATTTGCCTAAGAATTTCTTGAACTCTTTGTTTGAATAGCTGAGTTGTATTCCATTGTGTAGATGTACCACATTTTTGGTATCCATTTCTCTGTAGAGGGTCATCTGGGTTCTTTGCAGCTTCTGGTTATTATAAATAAGGCTGCTACAAACATAGTGAAGTATATGTCCTTGTTACATGTTGGAGCACCTTTTGGGTATATGCCCAGAAGTAGTATAGCTGTGTTCTCAGGTAGTACTATGTCCTGTTTTCTGAGGAACCTCTAGAATGATTTCCAGAGTTATTATAGCAGCTTGCGATATCAACAATGGAGGAGTGTTCCTCTTTCTCCGGATCCTCGCCAGCATCTGCTGTCACCTGAGTTTTTGATCTTAGCCATTCTGACTGGTGTGAGGTGGAATCTCAGGGTTGTTTGGATTTGCATTTTCCTGATGACTAAGGATGTTGAAAATTTCCTTAGGAATTTCTCAGCCATTGGCTATTCCTCAGTTGAGAAATCTTTGTTTAGCTATGTACCCCATTTTTTAATAATATTATTTGGCTCCCCAAAGTCTTAATTCGTGAATTCCTTTAATATATTTAGTATTAGCTCTCTATCAGAAGTAGGATTGGTAAAGATCTTTTCCCAATCTGTTGGTTGTTATTTTGTCCTAATGACAGTGTCCTTTGCCTTACAGAAACTTTACAATTATTTGAAGTCCCATTATTCAATTCTTGATCTTAGAGTGCCCATGTGTTTGAGGCTTTTCCCTACTTTCTCTTCTTTTATTTTGACTATATCTCTTTTTTGTGAAAGTCATTGATCCCCTTGGACTTGAGCATTGTACAGAGCAGAAAGAATGGATCTAAATGAATTCTTCCACATGCTGACTAACAGTTGAACCAGCATCATTTGTTGAAACTGCTCTTTTTTCCACTGGATGGTTTTTGCTCCTTTGTCAAAGATCAAGTGACCCTAGGTGTGTGGGTTCATTTCTTGTTTTAAATTCTATTCCATTGATCTACTTGCCTGGGTCTGAACCAATACCATATAGTTTTTATTATGATTGCTCTGTAGCTTGAGTTCAGGGATGATCATTCCCCTAGAAGTTCTTTTATTGTTCAGGATAGTTTTGGTTATTCTATGTTTCTTGTTATTACAGATAAATTGCAAAATTGCTCAACTCTATAAAAGAACTGAGTCAGAATTTTGATGGAATTTGCATTGAATCTGTAGATTGCTTTTGGAAAATGGCCACTTCTGCTATATTAATCCTGCCAATCCAGAAGCAAGGGAAATCTTTCCATCTTCTGAGATCTTCTTCAACTTCTTTCTTCTGAGACTTGAAGTTCTTGTCTCACGGATATTTCACTGGCTTTGTTAGAGTCTCACTGAGGCATTTTACATTAGTTGAGACTATTTTGTAGTGTGTCATTTCCATAATTTTTTTCTTAGCCTGTTTATCCTTTGAGCAGAGGAAGGCTACTGATTTGTTTGAGTTAATTTTATACCCCGCCACTTTGTTGATGTTGTTATTCAGGTTTATGAGTTCTCTGGTGGAATTCTTGGGGTCACTTAAGTATACTACCATACCATCTGGAAATAGTAATAGTTTGACTTCTTCCTTTCCAATTTGTATCCTTTGAACTCTTTTTGTTGTCAGATTACTCTAACTGGGACTGAATAAATAGGGAGAGTGTGGGCAGGCTTGACTAGTCCCTGGTTTTAGTGGGAATGCTTCAAGTTTCTCTCCATTTAGTTTGATGTGGCTACTGCTTTACTGTATGTTGCTTTTACTGTATTTAGGTATGACCCTTGAATTATTGGTATTTCCAGGACTTTTATCAAGAAGGGGTGTTGAATTGTGTCAATTGTTTTCTCGGCATCTAATGAGATGATCATGTAGATTTTTTTCTTTGATTTTGTTTATATAGTGTATTACTTTGATTGATTTCCATGCATTGAACCATTCCTACATACCTGGGATGAAGCCTACCTAATCATGATGAACAATTCCTCTGATATAATCTTTGATTTGGTTTGAGAGAATTTTATTGTGTAATTTTGCATTGAAATTCATGAGGGAAATTGTTCTGAAGTTTTCTTTGTTAGGTCTTTGTTTGGTTTAGGTATATGTGTTATTGTGACTTCATAGAACGATCGGGGAGTGTTCCTTCAGTTTCTGTTTTCTGGAATAGTTTTCAGAGTATTGGTATGAAGATCTGAAAGAATTCAGCACTAATCCCATCTGTTCCTAGGCCTTTTGGGGGCGGTGCTGGAAGACTTTTAATGACTGTTTCTACTTCTTTAGGAGTTATGAGACTGTTTAGATGGTTTATCTGATCCTGATTAACTTTGGTACCTGGTATCTGTCTAGAGTATTGTTCATTTCATCCAGATTTTCCAGTTTTGTTGAATATAAGCTTTTTTAGTAGGGTCAGATGATTTTATGAATATCCAGTTTCTGTTGTTATATCTTCCTTTATTTTCTGATTTTTCTTAATTTGGATACTGCCTCTATGCCATCTTGATAGTCTGACTAAGGTTTTATATCATGTTGATTATCTCAAGAACAAGCTCCTGCTTTTATTTGATTCTTTGCATAGTTCTTTTTTATTCTACTTTGTTGAATTCTGTCCTGAGTTTATTTCCTGCCTTCTCTTACACGTATTTGCTTTTTGTTTGTTCTAGAGCTCTTGGCTGTCAAGCTGCTAGTGTATGTTCTCTTTTTGTTGGCACTCAGAGCTATGAGTTTTAATGTTAGCACTCCTTTCATTGTGTCCCATAAGTTTGGGTAGGTTGTGACTTCATTTTCATTAAATTCTAAGAAGTCTTCAATTATTTCTTTATTTCTTCCTTGACCAAGTTATTGTTGAGTAGAGCATTGGGCAGCTTCAGTGCATTTGGCTTTCTGATGTTTGTTGTTTGAAAATTAGTCTTAGTCTATGGTGATGGTAGGATGCATGTATATTATTTCAAATCTTCTTTATCTGTTGAGGCGGTTTTTGTAACTGATTGATTATATGGATAATTCTGGAGAAGGTACGATGAGGTATATTCTTTTGTTTCAGTAAAAAAGGTTCTATAAATATCTGTCAAATCCATTTGGTTCATAACTTCTGTTAATTTCACTGTTTCTCTTTTCAGTTTCTGTTTCTATGATCTATCAATTGATTAGAGTGGGTTTTGAAGGCTCCTACTCTTACTGTGTAAGGTACAATGTATACTTTGAGCTTTAGTAAGGTTTCTTGTATGAATTCAGGTGTCCTGCATTTGGAGCATAGATATACAGAACTGAGAGTTCATCTTGGTAGATTTTTCCTTTGATAAATATGAAGTCATTTCTTTTTGATAACTTTTGTTTGAAAGTTGATTTTATTCCATATCAGAATGCCTACTCCAGCTTCTTTCTTTGGATCATTTGCTTGGAAAACTGTTTTTGCAGCCTATGTCTTTGAGAAAGTGTCGGGCTTTGTCACTGATGTGTGTTTCCTGTATGCAGCAAAATGCTTGGTCCTCTTAAGTTATCCAGTCTGTTAGGCTATGTCTTTTTATTGGGGAATTGAATCCATTGACATTTAAAGATATTGGGGACAATTGATTGTTGTTTCCTGTTATCTTTGTTGTTAGAGGTGGAATTATGTTTGTGTGGCTATCTACTTTTTGGTTAGTTGATAGAAGATTACTTTCTTGCTTTTTCTAGGGTGTATTTCCCTCCTTGTGTTGAACTTTTCCATCTCTTTTTCCTTTGTAGGAGCTGTTTTGTACAAATATATTGCGTAGATTTGTTTTTGATGGAATGTCTTGGTTTCACTAGCTATGGTAATTGAAAGTTTGGCTGGGTACAGTACCATGAGCTAGTATGTGTGTTCTCTTAAGGTCTGTATGTTATCTGCCCAGGATCTTCTAGCTTTCATAGACTCTGTTGAGAAGTCTGGTGTGATTCTGTAGGTCTGCCTTTATATGTTACTTTACCTTTTTCCCCTTATTGCTTTTAATATTCATTCTTTGTTTTGTGCCTTTGGTGTTTTGACTCTTAAGTGACATGAGGAATTTCATTTCTGTTCCACTATAAATCTGTATAAGCACTACTGAGAAACCAGCTTTCTCCCAGAGGGATCTGGGTACAGAGAGCTATGTCAAAGAGTCAGCTCAGGAACAGGCGGGAAACAGAAGGATCCTCTCCCAGACTTCTGCCTCAGTTCCACCAATAATCTGAGGGCTCAAGGGATTTCTCTCTGAACAGGGTGGCAGAGAGTGTGGCTTCACATGCTGTGTTGGCACTTGGAGATCAGTTCTCCGCACCCCACAGGGGTCGGGGTACGATGAGGCTGGCACAGGGTCTGCTCAGGGCACGTAAGCAGCAATTTTATAATATTGCTTCTATACCACTCTGTATGTTTTTCTTGGTTAGATCATGGGTGAAATTACTCACATAGATTAGAGACACTCTAATAAATTTATTTAAAAGCAAGTAACCCACTCTTTGAATTAAGCTTACATTATCTTCTCTTTGCTAGACGCCTGTTTCTTTTCACAGCAGGACTACAGTGTCTGAGCAGACTTCCCCTTTATTCCTGCACTTGAGTTCATGTTGATATTGGCAGTACCACCTTTGACATTGATGTAGTACTCTAACTTTGAGCTGATAATCTTCAATATTCAGTAGATTCTTGTATAACACGTTTGATTGACAAAGGTAGCAGTAAATATTTAAAAAGAATCTACCATCCCATGCTATTGCTGTCTCTAATGACCATCTGCAAAGTATTTTCATCTCAATCAGCAAAGCATCTCAACCAGACTTGCTAAGCTTCCAAATTCCATACCAGGTGATCCCAGGTACACTCGGCACTTCAGGAACTTCTTCCCCCATACACATTCTCTGCCAACTTTTCAGATTAGACATCTGCTACTCTCCAGTTTACAGTCACAACTCCAGAAATCCTTAAAATCAAAACTCAATAAGCTGGTAATTTTTCAATCAGATTTATATAATAAGTTCACCTTTCGATGAAATGTCTGCACAGTAAACTCTAAACCAATAAGTAATGATATAACTTCCACATAGTTTCTAGAATTTTTCCTATAAAGATCCATCCCTTATGAAATATTCATAAAAACTGTGGCCCTTTAAGACCACACAACTCTGGGTGGTCCTTTTCCTCCTCCATCTTGGTTCTTCTTCCAGGAATATCTTTAATTATGAAAAACATCAATATAAGTTGTAGAACCAACAATTATGTGGCACAGCCATTTCCTAGAGTAACAGTGCAGATCATGAGGCCAGTATAGCTGTTTTCACAGTGAGCCAGCAAAGCTGAGCCACTCTCTGTGATTGCTGACCTGAGGCCCTTTACTATCAGTTTGAAACTCTGCATGTTACACTCTGGAGGCTATTAGCAAAATCATTCAGACCAGGCTTCTCAGACAAAATAGTTTCTGAATTTCACTAGAATCTCTCAGAGACACGGCCAGAATACAGCAAATACAGGGCAAATGCCAGCAGCAAACCACTGAACTGAGAATGGGACCCCCATTGAAGGAATCTTAGAAAGGACCAAAAAAGGGCTTGAAGGGGCTTGAGACCTTCTGAACAACAATGCCCAACCCAGGCTTCCAGGGACTAAGCCACTACCCAAAGACTATACATGGACTGACCCTGGGCTCCAATAATATCATAGTAATGGAATGACTAGTAAGGCACTGGTGGAAGAGCCTTTGGTCCTGCAACCTGAACCCCCAATAGCTTATGATTGTTGGGGGAGGCGGTAATGTGGGAGGATGGGAGAACACCCACAGAGAGGATTGGGGATGTTGGCGGAAAAACCAGGAAAGGAATAACAATCAATGTAAATAGAAATACCAGTTACTAAAGATGAAAAAATTAAATAAATTTACATTAAAAAAAAAAAGAAAAATCCTAAATATATGACTCCTGTTCTCAAAGAGTGTATTTGACCCTACTTCTGAATCTTCTCTATCTTCCAATATTAGGGAATTTCATTAAACAAAATAATTAGAATACTTTCAATAAAGCAGAGGCTGCCAAGGTTTAGCAGGACAGGACAAATGAAAACAAATCAAAGTACAGAAGTCCCTTTACAAGATATGTGGAATTTCTTAAGATTCTTACCTTGAAAATAAAACAATACATACTAAGTCCCTAGTTAGAACTCAGTGAACAAGACCTAGAATGACCAATATAATATAATATCATGTATATATGATTCAAGAATGACATAAAAGAATGCAAGAAGAATACAGTATTAAGATATGTCTTGGAAAGAACGACTTACACCTGGTTTTTGTAATGTTAATTAATGCAGAAACAGAACAATTATTTTAGTGAACAAATTCTTTTAGGATTATGAATAACAACTACAATGCCTAAAGCTGAATTATCAGGATTAAGCAAATCTGTAAATATGGTTCACCATTAAAGAATTATATTATACTGATTAAACAAGGGCAATTCACATGACTGAATCAGATTCTAATTATATTGTAAGAATCTTAAAACCCCAAGCTCTGACAGCCAAAGAACATGCTTGCTTGCTTGGTTTCTTACTTGTTTGCTTCCTTACTTAATTGCTTGCTTTCTTGAGCTAAAATGATTTGTAGAATTTTAAGAGGTGGGATGTTGAGCTGATGGTAATAAGTTATTTTTAATCATGTTTTAACCTGGAACCCTGGGCATATGAGAAATATATGCCCAGGAAAAAAATGATACGATCTGTATTTCTAGAAACCATGAATGCTTTTGAATCTGTATAAAGAAATTTTCTGATTGTTAGTCAGTTAGACTTGCAAAGCATCCAAGTCTTAGAGTTTTACTCATCCCTCCCCTTGCCTGTTCCTAATAACCACTATGGAACCCATTCATGAGGCCAGCCATCAGCAATTATGCCAGAATCATAGTATCAACATGAAGACTAAAGAAACATTGAAAAGGAAGTAAAAATAAATCCCTAAGCAAATGTACTGAATATCTGGTTACATTATCCCTTGGAATAATAAAATCTACACAATTGTTTTAAAAGACATTTAAAATAATACTCCCGGGTCTACATAGAGAGAAAAAAGCATATCTATAGACATTTAAACTTTTACAAATCTGAATGTGAATTTAACAAACATACATACTTCATTAGCAACAAAAATGAAGCTCAAAGAAGTAATGAAAATTAGTTAAAATCATCAAAAACCAGCTAGATTAATGACATGAATATCTCCTGGTGCAGAAAAAAATATCAAGGCTATTAAAAGAAGGACTGTAAATTGGTGACAGTTGAGATCTAGTCAAACCACTCATCCAGCAGGATGAGTCTTGCTAGAGCTCTCAGCTGAAGTTATTCAAGTCTCCCACACATCCCTCTCACACACACACAGTGCTCTTCTCTTCTCCAGTCAAGCATTACATTGGCAGGTGGCCTGCCCCAGGCAAGAGAGTTTTTGTTAGGGTCTGTATCACTGTGGGAGGAAAATGTGTAGTTTGCGCGCAGTAATAAACTCCCAAATCCTCAGCCTCTACTCTGCTGATTTTAAGTGTAAAATCTTTCCCTGATCCAGTGCCACTGAACCTGTCAGGGACTCCAGAGCCCAATTCACACACCAAATAGATTAGTAACCCAGGAGATTAGCCCGGGACTCTGTAATAACCAAGCAAATTTGTCACCATCACTATCTCTGAGGCTCTCCGACTTGCAGAATGGAGACTGATTGTCCAATAGCAACCGACAAAAGGCGGTGGTGTCTGGTCATCACAACATCTCCGTAAACTTCTGAAATTATAATACAATAGTGTAAACTCAACATAAGCTTCTTGAATAATCTTTGTAAGGTACTGTATTTATTCTCAAATTGAATCCTGGCAGTTTTGCAGATTTAAATATTTTATATCAAATGCTGTCTAAAGAAATCATTCAAGGTTCTAAACACCAAGTCCTATCATCCAATCTAAGTCAGAATCTTGATCTTAACACAGCTACTCTTCATGTGGAATTTCTAGTGGGATATAACTAAAATTCTCCCATTCCATCCTGGAGAATGTGACCTGTCTATCACAAATGGCAGCCAAGGCAGTCACAGGTGCCACCATTCTGTGCCTCTTCATTTCCTCTCACTTACCTGGATCCAGGCGTGTGGCAAAGCAAGTTGGACAGCTCATCATTTTGAGAGCAGGCAGGAGAGTGATCAGTGAAGCCCGGAAACCACAGTTGAGATTTTATCTCAGGCCAATTAGGGCAAAGACCTCCCTTGGGAGCAATATGCAAATGCTCTGGTCATAATAACAGTATATACATAGAAGCAACAGTTATATGAATCTTCTTGAATGTAGAAAATAACTCAAGAACAGAAAAATCAAAACAAAATATGGTTACTGAAATAGTAGGATGTTAAAAAGGATTGTAAATGTAGTTCAAATCACTTATTAAATGGATCACCTTTTGTCTTTCTGTAACTTAAAGTAGAAATTTACTGAAATTGAGGTCTATACATGGCTAAATTGCAGAGAACAGGAGAATATATGACACACAGCTAGTTATCATCAGGAATGAACTGAGCTCCCAGGTCCCTGTGTTCATAGTCTCTAGTGCATTGCAAGAATACAAGCAAATCATTTAACTCTCTCTTGAGCTTATTGACTGTACTCTGTATTAGAAAGTATACTTTTTATTATAATCATCCATTATTAAAGGAAGTATGTAATTCAAAAGATGTATACTATAATCATTACCAGGCTTACTATACATTCATGAAAATGCATAACTAATTATCAACATATGCCTGTAGATGAACATAAACACTATTTTCCTATTGTTAAATTTTTGATCAATTGCTCTTACTCTTACATATCAGACAATCTCTGAACTTTGATGGTTCAGGAATTGTATATTTTATCTATTTCATTTATCAAATTTCATTTGAATGAAATCATATAATTACAAAATGTCCTTGAGTGAATTAATTTTCACATTGTGCTTTGCTTTTTTAAAAGATTCCTCTTATTCTTTAAATAAATAAATTAATAAAATACATCATTAAAAGCAAATTTTCTGTTCCTGGATCGTCTGGTAATAATATTTTATTCTTTTTTACTTTGAATAGTTTGAATAAAAGATACTATGTTTTTATCAGATTATACATGAATGTACATCTTTATCTTGGGCAGATTCATGGGGTTGCACTTAACAGCTTCCATGTAAGAAATAAAAATAAGTTCATTGACTGTAATGTCTTTATGCAGGACAGTGTTTTGTAAGTACAACCTTCTCCCAGTCATTGTGTGAAATATGTGTCCCTATAATCATGCAAATAATTGATTGCTTAACATACTTTGATTTTTTTTCTTACTAGTAAAGGGAGAAATTATACCCCAAAGTGTCAAAGTAGATTCTTTGATTATTCTTAATTTTCAACTTTCCTTGTATTTTCTGTTTGTAATCTTTTCTCTAAAGTCATTAATATGAACTTCATTTTGTTCTGCTAGAACATTCAATATTTTGAAGATATGCTGCAATTTAAGTATAGTTGCCTATAGAATAATGTTGTTGGTTACCTGTGGCAACTAATTATTCAATTTCTCTATTTAGCGATTATTTTCACAATTATATAGTGATAAATATTTGGAGACAAATGGCAGCTCAAGGACACCAAATATAGAGCACAATTAATTGAATGAAAAGACTTTGAACAAATTGCAGTCCCTTCAAGCAAATTTCAGAATAGGTATGTATCTATATGAAAGACAATATGTAAAGGCACAAGTAAATCCCATATCTAAACTACCCAAGAATCATCCAGTTCTGAATAAACATTAAGCTAGAAGCACTCTTAAAGTATTAATGCAGGAAATTCTATTTATCCCCAGGTTTTGAAATAGACTAGTTGCCACCACCACTTTGAAAGCAATGACTGTGTATATAAAGACAGGTTCTATGATATGGCAAATACTGGTATGTAGAAAACACTGAAGAACAATGATATTTTTTCATAATGGTTATTTTATTAAAAGAACTACTGACTTGAGGGTTGAGGGATTTTGCTCAGTGGTAGGTGCTTTACCAAGCAAAGGCCCTAGGTTGGGTCCGGTTCAGAAAAAAAAAAAAAAGAAAAGAAAAGAAAGAAAGAAAAGAAAAGAACTACTGACTTAAAAACAAGGAACACTTCCCAACATTGGGATAATCTATTTTTGTTGGTTTATCTTAAAAAATATATTCGTTTTCAAATATTCCATTCGGTCTCTGTCCATAACACCCCTATTCATCCCCTCCTTCTTCTTCTTTGAGATTGTTCCTATCACCCACCCTTCATCCCTGCCCTGAAATTCCCCTGCACTGGGGAGTCAAGCCTTAGCTGAACAAAAGGCTGCTCCTCCCATTGGTGTCAGCTGCTACATACATAGCTGAAGCCTTGGGTTTATCAGGTAATGTGTACTCTTTGGATGGTGGCTGAGTCCTGGGAGCTCTGGTTGCTTAGTATTTTTGTTCTTATGGGTTTGCAAGTCCTTCAGGTCCTTCAGTCTTTTCTCTAAACCCTTCAGTAGGGACCACGTTTCCCAGTTCTACGTGGAGTTGTGAGAAGTCACTGGATTTGTCGTAGCTTCATAGGTGTTTAAGGAGACAGCTATATATCAGGCTTCTGTCGGCATGCAACTTTTGGTTTCCATCTGTATTAAATTGGGTATTTCTTATTTAAATTGCAAATGTTATTCCCTTTCCCTGTTTCCATACCAACATCCCGTTAGTCCGTCCCCCTCTCATTCTTTATGGGTGTTCCCCCCCAATCCTACCCCCATTACTGCCCTCCCCACAAATCCTGTTCACTGGGGTCCAACAGCAGGACAAAGGGCTTCTCCTTCCACTGGTGCCCATACTAGGCTTATCATTGCTACCTATGCAGTTGGAGCCAGGGTCAGTCCATGTAGTCTTTGGGTGGTGGCTTCAGTCTCTGGAAGCTGTAGTTTGTTGGCATTGTTCATATGGGGTCTCAAGCCCTTCAGCTCAGTCCTTTCTCTGATTCGACTAACAGGGGTCCCATTCTCCAAAGTTCAATGGTCTGCTGCTGGCATTACGCCTATGTATTTGCGGTATTCTGGCTGTGTCTACATCTGTTTCCTGTCAGACTGCACTTCTCTGCTTCATCCATCTAATCTAGTTTGGTGAAGATATATATACATACATACATATATATATATATATATATACACATCTTATCTAGTTTTGGTGAAGATATATATAGATAATATATATATATATATATATATATATATATATATATATATATATGCCACGTAGGGCAGGCTCTGAATGGGCCTTCCTTCAGCCTCTGTTCTAAACTTTTCCTACCTATCCCTCCAAGGTATTTTGTTTCCCTTTACAGAAGAATGAAAGCATCATTTGGTCATTCTTCTTGGAGATTTCATGTATTTTTGTACATCTAGGGTAATTCAAGCATTTTGGGCAAATATCCACTTATCAATTAGTGCATACCATGTGTGTTTTTCTGTGATTCGGTTACCTCACTGAGGATGATGTTTTCCAGTTCCATCCATTTGCCTATGAATTTCATGAAGTCATTGTTTTTGATAGTTGAGTAATATTCCACTTTATTGATGTCCCACATTTTTTGTATCCATTCCTCTGTTGAAGGGCATCTGGGTTGTTTCCAGCATCTGGCTATTACAAATAAGGCTGCTATGAACATAGTGGAACATGTGTCTTTGTTATATATTGGAACATCATTTGGTTATATGCCTAAGAGAGGGATAGCTGGGTCCTCAGGTAGTTCAATGTCCAATTTTCTGAGGAACCTCCAGACTGATTTCCAGAATGCTTGTACCAGTATGCAACTCTACCAACAATGGAGGAGTGTTCCTCTTTCTCCACATCCTCGCCAGCACCTGCTGTCTCCGGAGTTTTTGATCTTAGCCATTCTGACTGGTTTAAGGTAGAATCTCAGGGTTGTTTTGATTTGCATTTCTCTTATGACTAAAGATGTTGAACATTTCTTTAGGTGACTCTCAGGCTATTCAATATTCCTCAGCTGTAAATTCTTTGATTAGCTATGAACCCCATTTCTTAATAGGGTTATTTGTCTCTCTGCAGTCTAACTTCTTGAGTTCTTTGTATATTTTGGATATAAGCCCTCTATCAGTTTTAAGATTGGAAGACCTTTCCCAAAATCTGTTATTTGCCATTGTCCTAACAACAGTGTGGTTGCCTTCCTGAGCTTTGTAGTTTATGAGATCATTTGTTGATTCTTGATCTGAGCAAAAGCCATTGGTATATTGTTCAGGAAATTTCCTCCAGTGCCTATGTATTTGAGATTCTTCCCACTTTTTCTACTAGTCTGAGTGTATATTGTTTGATGTGGAGGTCCTTGATCCAGTTGTACTTAAGCTTTGTACAGGGTGATAAAATGGATTGGTCTGCAACTCTAGGCAACCAAAATAGTGACTGGGTTTGGTGGCTGTATGTATATGGGCTAGGTCCTTCTTCTTGAGTATCATGTGGTCTGTGTGTTGCTGTCTTTGGGTATTTCAAGCTTTTTGAACTCAAGACCCAATTATCACAGAATAAATGCATGCCATGTGAGTTTTTCTGGTGGTCCACTCAGCATGTTTTTTAATTCCATGCATTTCTAAAATTTTATTTATTTTATGCTGCATAGTACTCCATTGTGTAAATGTATGACATTTTCTGTATCCATTCCCCTGTGAGGAACATCTGCGCTCTTTCAGCTTCTAGTTATTATAAACAACACTGCTATGAACATGATGAAGTATATACCCTTGTTATATGTGTTGGAGCATCTTTTTGGGTACAGGCCCCGAGGAAGTAGTATAGCAGTGTCCTGGTAGTACTATGTCCGAATTTTCCTACAGGAACCTCCCAGACTGATTTTGCAGACTTAATTGCATAGTAACAATTCCCAACAATGGAAAAATTTCCTCTTTCTCTGCATCTCAGTGTCTGTTGTCACCTGAGTTTTTGATCTTTACCATTCTGACTGATATGAGATATAAGCCTGGGATTATTTAGATTTGCATTTTCCCTGATGACAAAGGAAGTTGAACATTTTAAGGTACTTCTCAGACATCAATATACCCTAGGAGACTACTTTGTTTATCTCTACCCCATTTTTATTAGGGTTGTTTGGGCTCTCATGTCTCCTTCTTGGAGTTCTATATATTGGATGTTAACCCTCTATTGGATGTAGGTTAGTAAAGATATTTTTCCAAATCGTTGGTTGTCATTTTGTCATAATGACAGTGTTCTTTGCCTTACAGAAGCTTTTACAATTTATGAAGTCAATTTTTCAATTCTTGATCTTAGAGGCATAAGTGATTGGTGTCTATTCAGGAAATTTTTCCCCATGACCCATGTGTTCAAGACTCTTTTGGTTCTTCTAATGGTTTGAGAATATCTTTTTTTTGGGATCTACTTGGACTTGGACTCTGCAGGACAAAAAATGAACTGATCTGCATTCTATTATAAGCTGACTAGTAGTTGAATCAGCACCATTTTGTTGAAAATGCTTTTTTTTACCCTGGATGGTTTTAGTTCTTGTCAAAGATCAAAATGACCATGGGTGTGTGGGATTCATTTTCTGGAGTCTTCAGTTCTATTGAATTGATCCCACCTACCTGTCTCTGTACCAATGCTAACACACGGTTTTTTGTTTTGTTTTGTTTTGCTTTTTGTTTTTTATCACGAGTGTTCTGTATGTAACAGAGCTTTGGGGACAAGGATGGAATTCTGGAAGATTTTGTTGTTCCAGAATAGTTTTGACTGTTCTGATTTTTTATTCAAATATATTTGCAAATTGCTCCTTTTAACTATATAAAGAATTGAGTTGGAATTTTGATGGGGATTGCATTGAATCTGTAGATTGCTTTTGACAAGATGGTCATTTTTTTCAACATTAATCCTGTCAACCCATGAGCATGTGGCATCTTTTCATTCTCTCAGATCTTCTTTAATTTCTTTCTTCAGAGACTTGGAGTTCTTGTCGTACAGCTCTTTCCCTTGCTTTGTTAGAGTCACCCTTCACAATAGTCATAAATAATATAAAATACCTTGTCTGACTCTAACTAAGGAAGTGAAGACAATCATTTTACTTATTTTAGACAATACATTATTCTAAAATTGTGCTATAATACTGTATCACTTTTGAAAATGGACAATTATCTCTAAACCCTAAATCAAAGAGAATATACAATGTTAATTATTAAAAAATATATACTGCCATTTTGAAACAGGGCATGTAAGTAAAGTGGATTAATAAACTACTATTTATCTGTAAGAATGCAGCAAGTAGAACACTGACAAGAATAATGTTTCAAGTGTACGTAGCCAGGATGAACTGATTTTTCTGTACTAATGATGGCTAATTATTTGACACCACCTTAGGATAATCTGAAGTGATATTGACCCACCGAAAGCATGTTCAACCTCTGTCATCCTGCAAACTCTTCCTTAAAGCATTTGAAACATCATTTCCATTAAAAAAAACAGCATGGAATATGCAATTAGCTTTTAAACTTTTAAAGCTTCGGATATAAACACTTGGTCCTCTCAAGTGAATGGATTCAACAACCTTTGGCATACTAGCCATGGACTATCCTTCGCTTTAAAAGAAATGAGAATATGGACATCTGAATATCCATAGAGAAAGTAATTTGCATACTAAATAAGAAACCAGTTTCGTACTTCATTTACCTTTATTGAATAACGACTATAGGATATTCAGAAAGACACAAAGCTATGAATTGAGAAAATCATTGTGTTCCTCTTATTAGAGAAAGAACTATCATTGGACTTCACATTATTTCAGGCAAAATGAACACCTCTGTATGATTCCACAATGGAGAAATGTCTAATATACCTCGAGACAAAGTCATTATTACATGAAATCACAACAATGCTCTAAAAATCAAATTCTTGGAGTGTTTATAGTCATCAAACCACATGAATTCAAATATTGCAACCCAGATACATAGCTTGACAGATCCTCATAAGGCTAAGCATATAGGACATTACCAAACACATAGTTTATTGAGCTCTCAAACTTTCACGATTAAAAGATACAAAACTTATCCTTGAAATCATACATGGCCAAATGTTTCAAAATAATTTTATTTGCCACTAATTTGAACTCATAAAGCACAGTCAACAGAATGATGGACACGAGTACCACGTGCATCTTGATAGTTTCATTCTGTTTTTATAAATAGTACTATATTACTGTCAACAAAATATTTGGACATAGTTTTCTAAGCTATGTCAGGAGGTTCATCGAAGCTAAAAAAAAATTTTCTTAAAAATGGTCTTTGCTGAGCATAAACTATATTAGCCTTAATAAGCAAATTGAGTTTTTTTTTTTTTTTTTTGTAGTTTAATTGCTGTACCCAGTGTACTTGAGAAAAATAACACTAACGAAAACTATTAATTAAGTCTTAATTGCCTTT
>NC_046159.1:42375603-42495336 GCF_011064425.1 Rattus rattus
ACTATACATGGACTCACCCTGGACTCTGACCCCATAGGTAGCAATGAATATTCTAGTAAGATCACCAGTGGAAGGGGAAGCCCTTGGTTCTGCTAATACTGAACCCCCTGTGAACGTAATTGTTGTGGGGAGGGTGGTAATGCGGGGAGGATGGGGAGGGGAACATCCATAAAGAAGGGGAGGGGAGGGGTTAGGGGGATATTTGCCCAGAAACCGGGAAAAGAATTAACACTCGAAATGTAAACAAGAAATATTCAAGTTAATAAAAAAAATATGTATTCTCAAAGTTAAATAATCTGAGTGGGTTATAAGATTATACTAAGTTTTCAGTAATCTGAGAATGATCCATATATCTGTAAATATAGGAAGCCTAGCATGGCTTCTAGAACTGAGACAGGTTATAGAGGCAATTTTCTATTTGCCCAGTCCCTTGTGAGCAACATGTGAGAGCAAGTCTTCAGGCTTCTGGCCTAGGATCATCAGACAGACTTTTGAAACACTGAATTTTGAACGGCTAATCATTCTGGCTTGGCAGAAATTTTCAGCCAACTTATTCTGCAATGTTTCCTTTTCTGGACAGTAGTTAGTCTGTAGAAGAATTGGAGCAATTTTTGCATAGCGCCTGTCTGTCACAATAAATCACCTCACCTGGAGGTGGAGATTTTCAGTTTCTTCTTTGAATATACCAAAGGGGAGCTGGTGGGAGCGGACATGTCTCAATAAAAGTTAAAGAACATTAAATGTCATTTTGTGGACTTCTGGTGTTTTTTAGAAACCATCTAACTATATAAGTAATCTGGACTGTTGTCCATTAATTATCTTAATAAATTATCTTGAAAGCATTCTAACAATAAACTTAGAGACATGAATTTGCTATTTTACCTTAAACTCACGTGCTTAATCATCTCAGCTTCATTTTTTAATAGCAGAAAAGGACTGGGTATAAGCCATCTATGCTGAAATTGTTGTATAGGCGCAATAGGTGTACATCAGAGTAACAATATTAATTTTAAATCAGTGAGAAATTTATATTAAAGAAAATCTTAAAAATCTAAATCTGTATCAAATAAATTCTGTGCCAATGTAAAATATTGTAATTTTAGTTTAGTAATAAATATAAAAATAATTATGTACAGCTTGAAGAAACCATTGAAGAGTTTTTGCCCCAATTCCTGGAAATTTGGGGGACTAAAAGTAGTTATTCTAAGGTTGTTTTTCTGAGGAATTTAAATGCTATAATTTAATAACAGGAAGAATTATTCAAACTGATTATACATAATCTCAGTCGGTGTGAAAACCTTGTATTTATTAATACTAAGCTAAAGTTATAATCTTTTTACATTTGAAGATATATTATAATATACTGTATTCTCCCATGATCTCTCATTTACGATCTTTTTTTTTGGTTCGAGCTGGGACCCAACTCAGGGCCTTGCTCTTCCTAGGCAAGCGCTCTACCACTGAGCTAAATCCCCAACCCCTACGATGATCTCTTAAACAGTGAAGAAAATTTGTACATCTTTTAAACTCATCTATTATTTCTAGCTTTATGTTTATAAGCTATTTAAAATTTGTCTATAGAGATTTTCTATCTTCTGTTAATTAAGTAAACATTTGTCCTTTCATATTTTTCTTTATTTTTTGTATAAAGAAATATACTTTTCTGCACTCTACACTCTCTTTACCAAATCTTACCAGATTTCCTATAATACATCTCCTGACACCATGTCTTCATCTGTTTACTTTTTAGATCTCATCAAAGAATCAGAATCTATTGTCACCATAAGGAATCTATTGAAGCATGCTAAATTACTACACACTTCCCCAAAATGAATGATTCTTCATTTAATAGTAGCCACTAAATGCCAAAAACCCCCATGCATTATAAGGCTTGTCACCCATTCAAGCCCTGACTCTTAGCTGGCTTGATCATGTGAAAGTATCAGTTAACACAGGTGTTGTGGTTCCTGGAGTGACATGAGCTGTCCAGAGGACAGTCATTGTCTGACTCTAATAGCTATCATAATTTTCTCTTTGATACAATAGAGAGATCAATTCAACGTTCATTAAAGAAGGCAGGACATACCTATCTAATTATGATGGAGATGTTATTAAAAGTTTTAGTTTCTAAATGCCTTTTATCTATGTAAAATTCCAGAAAATTTTATTTCGTTTATGGTCTGGAAACATCTTCCTTTCATTCATAAATAAACACAATGATAGTTCTAACTTTTGAAATGACATTATAATATAAATGTATATGTATCAAACTTTTCTAAATTTGTGTGCATGTGTATCCCATTTTAAGAGTATTAAGTTTTTCTTAATGTTTTCTAGCTGTATTAATATGATCATAAGATTTTCTTTTTAAGTAAAAATAACTTATGCATTATTTTTACTAACATAAGTCTTAATTTTATATCTTAAATATTATTTTCATTGCATACATAGATGAATTTTATTGTTAACATTTGGTTGATCAATTAGTTCCTTGTTTATTAAAATGTAAATTTATACTTTTTTGTGTTGAAACTAACTTTTTGCAAAGTTTGCATACATAATTTTCTATATTTATTCAGTTGATATCACATGATTCATAAAAATTCTTTTCTTTCAAATAACTACAAAATAAATTTTGATTAGTTTAATGAACAAAGACTATTAAATGCACCTGTAGAAATTATTGATTTGAATAACTATAGAGAATAATTTGGATATTAAATACTGGTAGGAGTGGACTGCATTTTAACTATCTCAATTATGCTATTTCAAAGTTATGTTAAATGACTTTTTTATAGATATGTACAGTATTAACATGACTTCATATTCCGTTAAATCATTGTTCTTTGTCCTTTCATTTTCTTTTGACTCTTGGTTTTCATATTTGTGCTTAAGTTTAAATATTTGTTTGCTCTTGGTACATGTGCACAAATGAGGGTAACTGTAAAATGTAGAGAGGTTACCTAATTTCTAGATTCAGATTGACAAGCAGTAATGACGCACCAAGTATAGATACTCGGACATTAACTTAGGTTCTACTAGAGACCCAAGAAAACCCATGAGCCTTTTCATAGGTCCTGATTGTAATTTTTGTTATGGTTTAGATCTGTGTGCTCTTTCTTATTCATGAAAACAACTTTGTTGAATTTGATAAAAACAATTTTGTGTAAATATTCATCTTTAATTAATTGGGATTCAAAAATTTGGACTGTATTTCCTATTGATTTTAGTAAGATGATATCATACTGATATATACTATCAGAAAATCCTGCATGAAGTAACCATGACTGAAAAGAGGAATAAAGAAGGCTTAAAAAATTGTACTTCATTAAAGGTTGACATGTCCACCATTCCTCTCATTAAAGTAAGCTCATATATGGGAAAAGATACTTCAAATCAATCAGTTGGGGATTTGTGTTATTCTTATACTATCAACTCAGCTCATTTACATTCTACCACTGTGAGCCAATTCCCTCCCCAGGTGACTGCCATGGGGTTATTATAACTGTCTTTTTGAATTTTGCTGTACATATGGCTAGCTTGAAAAATTTGAAACTTAATGAGGCTTGAATGGACTAAGAAAGAATCACCAGTGTTTCATTTGCTCAGTCCTTTTTTTTTTTTTTCCCTTTGCAACACCTCAAATTGCCTTTATTTCAGTATGGATCCACATTTCAAGATTTAGTGGTCCTGAACAGAGTGGGGAGCTTGTCAATGAGCCAGGAGCCAGGCCCACCTATCTGTAAATGATCTGTGAACATGGTGACACAGAGCTCCTCTGGGTCCCTGCCCAGGGTCTGAGGAGCAACACTGAAACCCGAGTTGGCAGAGTCAGGGCCTCGTGCTCCGGCTGTCAGACTCCACTCCAGACCCGATGGGTGGTCAGGGTGACTGAGAGCCCTGTTCAAACCTCTTCAACGTGTAAAAACAAAGCAATTATGGGAAAAGGAACCAACTCAGAACCTGTGCACCAACGACTCTCCACATGGCCTTTCTCTAGGCATATATCCAAGGACCCTGAGCGGTGGCCCATCTGAGTCTCCCTGTGACTGCTCTGTTCACCTCTAGACCTGAGCTCAAAGGTCAAGAGCTGATGGTGGTGGCAGGGCCGTGGACCCAGCGCTCCCTTCCCAGGATGGTGTCAGGTGAACTAGTGTGGTCCAGAGCTAAGGGAGGGAGGCCAGGCTTTTTCAACCTCATCTGATGGCTTCTGGCCACAGCAAGTGTTGAGTGATGATGGGCAACAAGGGACTTGAGGAGGGGAATGCAGCACACCTTGATAAAGGTGGGGAGACTGGAAGCTCTGAATTCCTCACCCACGACGAATTTCAGGGGAGGGGAGGTTACAATCTAAGCTTTGACCAAGGGTGGGAGTAGAGGAGTGGGGACCATAGCTTGGATGGGGCAATCACTTAAGACTTAAGAAAGCATGGGTACAGCCAGAGCAGCCCAAGCCTAGTGGTTGTCAGTCCCACGGCTGCTACCTGAAACCTCCCCATCTATTCTAAGGGCCACCACACAGCTGTGGCAGAGGGCGGGGTGGGCAAAGGCATACCCAGGCCAAGTGCCAGCAGCAGGTGATTGTGTGAGACGTGTCTGTCCACAGTTGCGTTAGCTGTGCCCACCACTCCCAAAGGAAACCGATTTCAACACACCTTATTGATCCCATAAGTTCAACCAAGCAGACAGCAGTTATACTCGTCAGATGATGTTACACAGCACAACTTAGGTATTTCAAATGGACAAGAAGTTAGTATCAGAGCAGTGTCTCAGGATGAAGTCTAAGTGGGGCTCCCTCTCCAGTACTTTGAGGTCTACAGATGGATCTAGAAAATTACTACTGTGGAAAATGAAGACTTGGGTTGGATGGGGAAGGGAGGCCGGGGCCTTAGTGACTAATGGCTGTAACTCTGTTCTTTTGGTGGCTGTGGCAGCTTCATGTTCTCTTTTGACATCATCAAGCGCCTCAGTTCCTGCAGGATGATTTTGATGCTGTGGGAATTCTGTCACTTTGCCAGCACTGCCATGGCTCGTGGATCCACCACTCCATTGGAACTGCTCACGCCGTTCATATTGACTCTTGTTACAAATCTCACAGACTGGGATGCTTCTGGATACGAGAGTGGCCCACACTCTATCGTAAGGCTGCATATTCGGTTTTCATAAATTGTTCGTGGAGGCCCAATTATCATTCCAGTCCATCTTGTGAGTGTCATGTCCTCATCATCCTCCAGACCCTAGTTAACTGTGCCTACTCCTTTCTGGCCTTCTTCCAGCTCTTCCAACATTCGTGAAATCTCTGAAGGACATTTTACTCCCTGAGCCTGTGGTGGCTGCCATCTTTCGTTGCTATCGCTCGAAGGGGTATAAAGGGGTATAAAGGGGTATAAATTACATTTTCAATGCAGTAACACAGAAACAAGCATTTTTCTAATATTCTCATTCTAGAGTTAATATTCTATCTATCATGCAAATGTATTTTAGAGAGATTCATTAAGGATTCTCCTCTTGCTTAATTGTAGGTGACATTATCAAAACTTGTGAGAAAAAAGGAATTCCAATGTGATTGTACTTAATATCTTAAAGTTGAAATTGGTACAAAAAACAACACTAGGGTGAATTTTTTTATAACTTCTGATTTCTTTGAATAGGCGTGAGATTAGACATGGCTTGTGTCATTCTTAGAAGTTCTTACAAGAAAGTAACAGGAGAATTCTTTTGGAGCTTCCATAATTCGTGTCATTATTTGAAGAAGATGCTTATCAGTTTTATCTGAGGTTACTGTCTAAGTGAGGTGTTTCCAGGATGTTTTCATCTTATTACAAGAAGTAACAGAGAGAAAGGTGACAAAGAAACTTTATTCAAAGAAAGACAAAGGGAGTAAGCAACTGCGATTCAGTGTAGCTTTAATTTGTGGACCTCTCCAGAAGGAGGAATTGTTTACTCAGAGTTCAGTGTGGATATTTCTGTTTTGATTGGCTGATTAGGCGTTTGCAATTAATTGTGAGCATCTGTTTTCCATGATGCATTTGATTTAATCAAATGCATATTCATTATCACTAGGTATATGACATTAAACAGGATGTTTCCCTTGAAAGTTGTTCCAGAGGGATGATCAATACGACTTACTGAGTATATGATTCAGACTGTCTCTGTGCCAGTTGAAACAGATTTCCCTCCAGTATGTGATATGCTCTGTACTCATTTGAATACGCAAGTTTATCATGAAAGAGAAGTTTATATAACAATGTTGTGCAGGGAGTCTTAGTCCACTGTTTGATCACAGTGATACAGCTTCATGCAGGTGAGATGAGGTGAAACATCTTCACAGTAGGTATATTTCTGAATGCAGATTTTATGCAGTGTCAGTCAATACACCCAGGTTGAGTGCTTTTCCATACTCTATATGCCTCCTTCAAGGAATCTAGTGTAGCATTACCATACTTAGGCTACAGCACAGCTCATCGTCTTTTGATGTTTGCTCAGACTCAGTTTCAGCGTGTGTCTGCATCTCAGTAGCTGCTCAAACTTTATTTGGCTCTTTTGTTCTTTGTCTTCCAAATTTAATGGTGACTTCTTCAAGATCAAACAATTTGGTCATTCTACGACATAACATATAACCAGTCATAAGCCTTTTATCAAATGACATCCAAGTCTCTCTATGTTGACAGAAAATGGAGATTACCCAGAGGTTTGATTTGAGCCCACTATGTAACTTTACTTTCATGATAAGTAAATAACCTTTCATCAATTGCTTATAAGAAAATCATATCAAATCTGGAGCAATCAGGTTGGGCTGTGTTGTAAAGAGGGAAAAGGTGGACTTTGCAGAACAAGCTTAACACCCCCACCTTTTGGTATACATAGAACTCATAGATAATGACCCATCACAGAAACTGGCCATCCTACCTATAAACATGCTGTGGAATCAGAAGACACTGCATGGAACACACACATGCAGCACATACACACAATGATACACATCACACTCATAATAAACTAATGTAAATTTTCTATTAATACACATGACATGTCTTTATTTATTCTGACAACTTGATTTATTTTTACATATGTGGATTCATGAGGTTCAAGCAAATAGTATTCATGATCAATGGCAATTATAAAGGTCAAGGGACATTTTCGTGAGTTCAAGTGTTATAACTTTTCAATTTAATATTCCCAGTACATGACCACCAAGAATTGTGTGTGTGATATGCGCGTGTGTGTGTGTGTGTGTGTCTGTGTGTGTCTGTGTGTGTCTGCGTGTCTGTTCTCTGTCTCATGTCTTCATGCGCCTATGTGTTCAAGCAGGAAGACAGAGAAATAAATAGGCAATCCTCTTTTACAACTTTCTGCACAATTTTACATCAATCGAAAGCCTTTCGACTTTATACTTTCGATGCTGTCTGTATGTGCACAAGCTCCAGAAATTCTTTTCGTCATCATAGCACTGGAGATATAGCTATCACAACATGACTGTTTTGAAAGGTGTAAGGCACAGAAATTTTGAATTTCTCTTCTTCTGCACCAAATTCTTCCACACTAGGTTATTCTTATCATCACTTCTGAGTAATCTCTGAAAGACTGCTGTTTTCACTCTCTGCAACTTAGAGTAAATCAGAGCTACAGTCAGGATTTCGAAATTTCTAATGAATCTGATAACATAAACCCACGTTTCACGTCGTAGACTAAGAGCTTTTAGACGTGGCTATTGCTATTTACTTCTTCTATAATTTCAAATTGTCTCCTCCTAAAGAGAAATCAATGTGTTTTGATAATCATAATCTAGAATGTGTTCTTAACTGATTTAAAATGCTACCTCAAATTGTTAATTCATTTCTGTATCATGACACTGATTTGAAGCTTCTGAAATAGTGCAAGTTCACAGCAGAAATAGTTTAGACATACTGCATCTACATAGCTATAGACTTAAGCGAGCCACCATGCTACTTTCTTCTAATCGACAGGTTTACAAAGGTGTGTCTGTGATAAAACAGTCAGAAATGCTAGCTCAACACTGTGAGTGCCAAGTAGTTGAAATGACTGATCTTCTCTGTCAGACTGAGGATTTCCTCCCGATGCACTGCAGTGTCAAGCAATCAATGTTGGTTCTCTTTTCTCTTGATCCATCTGATCAATTCCAGACACTAGATCTGACTCGAAAGCGGTGATTTGGAAATATTATTGGCTATTCACTCGCTCATTTCAGCATAGAAAGCAACTGGAAACGATCTACAGAGCGAGAAGACCAAACTGAGCAAAGTACATACTCTAGCCAAATGCTGCAAGGTAACGTGAGATCAACATAGTTGGTTCCGGATTAGACCTGTGTTTACATCTGTGGATGCCCAAAAGATAAGTAACACTCATGAAAAATCTACATATTCTTAGAAGATGTAACATTCTCCTCTGTTCACTCTGAGGATAAAATCCAAATTGATCGCGCACAGTCGTCAGAGGGAACTATGCTCAAACCACGAAACCACACGATGATAGCAATTGTTATTTGACTTCTTCTTGATGCTGTTCTTTCACAGCAAGTCTGTTATCAATTAGTATTCAAAAATATAACTGAAAAGAATGCCTCTACTGAAAACAGTTGCTTATCTAAAACCTAAGAGAATACATATTCTATGAAACTCCACATGACTCTCCTCTTCTTCTCCTTCTTCCTCTTCTTCTTCTATTTCTACTTCTTCCTCTTCTTCTTCTTCTTCTTCTTCTTCTTCTTCTTCTTCTTCTTCTTCTTCTTCTTCTTCTTCTTCTTCTCTTCTTCCTCTTCTTTTCTTTCTCTTCATCTTCAACTCTTCCTCTCTCTTCTTCTTCTCTTCGCTCCCTCCTCCTTCTCTTTCATTCCTTCCTCTCCGCCTCCCACCTCCCTCCTCCCTCTCTTCTGTTTCTCTCTCTCTCTCTCTCACACACACACACACACACAACACACACACACACACACACACACACACACACACACACACACACACACACTTGCCCTTTCTTAGAAGATCTAGGGTAAGGCAAGCCTCAAACTCTTAATGTATGATAGACCCATCCTGAGTCCTGGGAGGAAACAGCTCATAGTCATTATAACTGGTTGCTATAGAAGAATGTATTATAGTATCGCGCCTTGTACATGCATAGGGATGCATATTGTTCTCAGTTTATCTCCAGCTCCCATCCACTTCCCTAAAGCACGCATTTTCTAGCTTTTAAATTGTTGGAGGCAGGCATCTCATGGTACTACTAAGGTTGGTTTTAATTTTACTGTGAAATTGAAAATGACCTTGAATTTCTGGTTCTTTAGCGGCTACTTCCTCAAATGCTGGAAGCAGTAGCCAAGTGCACACACTGAGTCTTTCTTCCTTGCCAGAAACACACAACGAACAACCCAACGAATGTACAAGACACAGAGGAGGATGAACTGCGACTCAAGATACTTTGAGACACACATTAATATCATTACTTAATATCGCAGAAACGCACACACACACACACATATTCATATCACAGCTTCAGCTCCATTTGTTCAATTTTACAGGTAAAGACACTGCAGCTGCAGTGTACAAAAATCCCCATGCAAATTAATTTAGCTAACAAACAGCCAAGCATTTTTGCTCCTCCCTTTCTAATTTTGCTCTGAGTACAGCATCACTTTCATACCACACCTCCTTTGTCACAAACTCGTTTCGATCTGTAAATCTCGCAGACGCACTACTCTGTGCGTAGTGGCAGCTGACCAGGCTTAGATTTACGCTAAAGTGTGTGTTGTTCTTGTTATATCCAGGGTCTCTTTTAATTAAAAATTTCAGACCTATGATATATCCTTATGGAACCCTGCACTTTGCTTCATAATCGAAAACTATCATTTATAGAAATATTAAGGCTGATGCTCAGAGCATGGTTTAGCGACAAAGGGCTTGCCAACACTACATCAAGAGATTCCGAGTTTTCCTGAGCACCAGAAACCATGTGCTGCAGCTTGATTTCTATTACTGATATCTCCTTATGGAAAACTGCACTTTGTTTACACTGAAAATACTATCTTTTAGAAATATTAAGGGTTGATGCTGAAAAGATGGTTTAGTCAACAAAGGGCTTACCACACTACATGAAGACCTGAGTTTGAGCACCAGAAACCATGTGCTGCAGCTTGATTTCTATTACTAGGATAAACATCATAACCAATTACAACGTAATACAGAAACACTTTGTCTTAAGATTAGATCATCATAAGGGAATGTGAAGGCAGAAACTTGAAGATAGAAACCAAAGCTGCCACGAAGAAACACTGCTTAATTCTTTGTTATCCATGTCATTCTCAGCCTGCTATCTTCTACAACCCAAAACAAACTACCAAGGTGAGGCCCCACAATATTCCTAACTCCAATACTCATTCTTTACAAGGAAAAGGCCCAGGAACCAGTCTTTTGGGAACATTTTTGTCAGAAGCCATAGTAGGAGGTATGCTTCAGATTATAGTCTGCAACAGTTTTGCTTTATAGGCAAAGCCCAATAGAATTCATTTGAGGAAAGATTCCTGATATTAATATATTATATAATATATTTAATAATATATGTTATTATTAAACATATATAGCAATCATTAGGTACTAGCCCACCCCTTTTGAGCAGATAGCTGCAGATCTATGAAGATGTACTCTCTTGCAGTGATGCTATATAGACAAATAGATGACTTCTTAATTCTTAGGATGATCCTGCAAGAATTACTGAAATATCAGTGGCACATCCGGACTCTGACAAAGAGTAACCTTTTTAAAACTCTAGTTCTATAAAGTGACATGAGGAATTTCATTTCTGTTCCACTATAAATCTGTATAAGCACTACTGAGAAACCAGCTTTCTCCCAGAGGGATCTGGGTACAGAGAGCTATGTCAAAGAGTCAGCTCCAGGAGCAGGCAGAAACCAGAAGGATCCTCTCCCAGACTTCTCCTCAGTTCCTGTGTCTAGAGGGCTCCATAAAGATTTCTCTCTGAACAGGAATGTGAGCAGAAATTGTGGCTTCACCTGTTCTCTGTGTTAGCACTTATGGGAGATCAGCTCTCACCCCACAGTGTCAGGGTACAGTGAGCTGTGGCACAGGGTCTGCTCAGGGCACCGTAAGCAGCAATTTTTAAAATATTTAGCTACTATACACTCTGCTTATGTTTTTTCTTAGTTCTGAATCATGGGTGAAATTACTCACATGATTGAGACACACTCTGTATACAAATTTATTTAAAAGCAAGTAACCCACTCTTTGAATTAAGCCACATTATCTTCTCTTTGACCTAGAGCAGCCTGTTTCTTTTCACAGCAGGGGACCTACAGTCTGTGAGCTCTTGTATTCCTGCTCTTGAGTTCATGTGACTAATATTGGCAGTACCACCTTTTTGACTTAGAAAATAGTACTCTAACTTTTAGGCTGATAATCTTCAATATTCAGTAGATTCTTGTATAACACGTTTGTTTGAGAAAGTAGCAGTAAATATTTAAAAAGAATCTACCAACCCATGCTATTACTATCTCTAATGAGCATCTGCAAGGTATTTTCATCTCAATCAGCAAAGCATGTCAACCAGACTTGCTAAGCCTCCAATTTCCATACCAGGTGATCCCAGGTACACTCTGGGCCCTTCAGGAACTGCCCCCATGCAATTCTCTGCTGTAAACACTGTTCACAGTCCCAGCATCTGCCTCCTGTGGTTACAGTCACAACTCCCAGAAATCCCTTAAAATCAAAACTCAATAAGCTGGTAATTTTTCAATCAGATTTATATAATAAGTTCACACTCGATGAAATGTCTGCACAGTAAACTCTAAACCAATAAGTAATGATATAAGCTTCCCACCTAGTTCACACAAATTTTCCTATAATGATCCTTCCCTTATGAAATATTCATAAATACTGTGGCCCTTTAAGACCACACAACTCTGGGTGGTCCTTTTCCTCCTCCATCTTGGTTCTTCTTCCAAGAACATCTTTAATATGAAAAACATCAATATAACTTGTAGAACCAACAATTATGTGGCACAGTCATTTCCTAGAGTAACAGTGCAGATCATGAAGCCAGCATAGCTGTTTTCACAGTGAGCCAGCAAAGCTGAGCCACTCTCTGTGATTGCTCACCTGAGGCCCTTTACTATCAATTTGAAACTCTGCATGTTACACTCTGGAGCCTATTAGCAAAATCATTCAGACCAGGCTTGCAGACGAAATAGTTTCTGAATTTTACTAGAATCTCTCCTGAGAGACACAGCCAGAATACAGCAAATACATAGGCGAATGCAAGCATTAAACCACTGAACTGAGAATGGGACCCCCATTGAAGGAATCTTAGAAAGGACTGAAAGAGCTTGAGGGGCTTGAGACTGCCTATGAACAACAATGCCATCCAACCAGAGCTTCCAGGGACTAAGCCACTGCCCAAAGACTATACATGGACTGACCCTGGGCTCCAACCTCATAGGTAGCAATGAGCAGCCTAGTAAGAGCACCAGTGGAAGGGGAAGCCCTTGGTCCTGCCAAGACTGAACCCCCAGTAAACATGATTGTTGTGGGGAGGGCGGTAATGTGGGGAGGATGGGGAGGGGAACACCCATAGAGAAGGGGTTGGGGATTGGGGGATGTTGGCCAGGAAACCAGGAAAGGGAATAACAATCGAAATGTAAATAAGAAATACCCAAGTTACTAAAGATGAAAAAATTAAATAAATTTACATTAAAAAAGAAAAAGAAAAGTCCTAAATATATGACTCCTGTTCTCAAAGAGTACCTTAGCTGACCCTACTTCTGAATCTTCTCTGTGCCTTCAATATTGCTTTCTGTCCTTAAGGAATTTCATTAAACAAAATAATTAGAATACTTTCAATAAAGCAGAGGCTGCCAAGGTTTAGCAGGACAGGACAAATGAAAACAAATCAAAGCACAGAAGTCCCTTTACAAGATATGTGGAATTTCTTAAAATTATAACATTGAAAATAAAACAATACATACTAAGTCCCTACTTAGAACTCAGCGAACAAGACCTAGAATGACCAATATAATATAATATCATGTATATATGATTCAAGAATGACATAAAAGAATGCAAGAAGAATACAGTATTAAGATCTGTCTTGGAAAGAACGACTTAAACCTGGTTGTTGTAATGTTAATTAATGCAGAAACAGAACAATTATTTTAGTGAACAAATTCTTTTAGGATTATGAATAACAACAACAATGCCTAAAGCTGAATTATCAGGATTAAAGAAATCTGTAAATATGGTTCACCATTAAAGAATTATAATGTCCTGCTTAAACAAGGGCAATTCACATGACTGAATCAGATTCTAATTATATTGTAAGAATCTTAAAACCCCAAGCTCTGACAGCCGAAGAACATGCTTGCTTGCTTGGTTTGTTGCTTGCTTGCTTCCGTACTTAATTGCTTGCTTTCTTGAGCTAAAATGATTTGTAGAATTTTAAGAGGTGGGATGTTGAGCTGATGGTAATAAGTTATTTTTAATCATGTTTTAACCTGGAACCCTGGGCATATGAGAAATATATGCCCAGGAAAAAATGATATGATCTGTATTTCTAGAAACCATGAATGCTTTTGAATCTGTATAAATAAAGAAATTTTCTGATTGTTAGTCAGTTAGACTTGCAAAGCACCAAAGTCTTAGAGTTTTACTCATCCCTCCCCTTGCCTGTTCCTAATAACCACTATGGAACCCATTCATGAGGCCAGCCATCAGCAATTATGCCAGAATCATAATATCAACATGAAGACTAAAGAAACATTGAAAAGGAAGTAAAAATAAATCCCTAAGCAAATGTACTGAATATCTGGTTACATTATCCCTTGGAATAATAAAATCTACACAATTGTTTTAAAAGACATTTAAAATAATACTCCCGGGTCTACATAGAGAGACAAAAGCATATCTATAGACATTTAAGCTTTTACAAATCTGAATGTGAATTTAACAAACGTACATACTTCATTAAAAAAAAAGCAACAAAAATGAAGCTCAAAGAAGTAATGAAAAATAGTTAAAATCATCAAAAACCAGCTAGATTAATGACATGAATATCTCCTGGTGCAGAAACAAATACCAAGGCTATTAAAAGGACTGGAAATTGGTGGCAGTTGAGATCTAGTCAAACCACTCATCCAGCAGGATGAGTCTTGCTAGAGCTCTCAGCTGAAGTTATTCAAGTTCCCCACCCCTCCCTCTCACACAGACACACAGTGCTCTTCTCTTCTCCAGTCAAGCATCACATTGGCAGGTGGGCTGCCCCAGGCAAGAGAGTTTTTGTTAGGGTCTGTATCACTGTGTGAGGAAAATGTGTAGTTTGCCCGCAGCAATAAACTCCCAAATCCTCAGCCTCTACTCTGCTGATTTTAAGTGTAAAATCTTTCTCTGATCCAGTGCCACTGAACCTGTCAGGGACTCCAGAGCCCAGATTAGACACCTGATAGATTAGGCGCTTCGGAGATTGGCCAGGACTCTGTAATAACCAATGCAAATATGTCTTTCCATCACTATATACAAGGCTCTGACTTGACTTGCAAGAGATGGAGACTGATTGTCCAATGGCAACCGACAAGGACGCTGGTGTCTGGGTCATCACAACATCTCCGCCGGTTTCTGAAATTATAATACAATATTGTAAACTCGCTTGCAAGCTTCTTGAATAATCTTTGTAAAATCTATTATGCTATTTCATTCAAGTGAGATCCTGCTCAGCTTTTGAGATTTAAAACATTTTATATCAATTGCTTTATCACAAAAAGAAGTCATTTAAAGGTTCTAAAACATCACAGTCCACACCACTCCATCGGAAATCTATGGGAGAATTCCTGGATCTCAGCACAGCTACTCTTCCATTTCGAAATTTCTAATTAGATATAACAAAACCTCACATTTCCATCCTGGAGAATGTGACCTGTCCCATCACAAATGAACAGCAACGAAAGGCAGTCACAGGCTCAGCCACCCATTCCTATTTGTCCTCTTTCACATTCCACCTCCTTACTCCTGGATCCAGAGCATTAGCAGAAACAGGAACTCGCAGGAATCATCATTTTGGAGGAAGTGAACTTAGGAGAGTGGATCAGTGAAGGCCGGAGAACAGCGTGAGATTTTATCTCAGGCCACGCAAAGACCTCTCTTAGGGAGCACAAGTAAATGCTCTGGTCTATGTAACAGTATACATAGAAGAGACAGTTATATGGGCTTCTTGAATGGGAAAATAACTCAAGAACAGAAAGGAGGAATAGTTTATATTGGATAAAATGTATTTTACATTTCAAATCTTATTCCCTTTCCTGGTTTTCTGTCCACAAATCCCCTATCCATCCTCTTCCCCTTCTTCTATGATGTTCCCCGTCTAACCACCCCTTTTCCTGACTCAGCCTGAGAAATTCTCCTATACTGGAGGGTCCAGCCTTGTTGGGACAAAGGCTCTCCTCCCATTGTTGCTCACTAAGGTCATCCTCTGCTACATATACAGCTGGAGCTTGGGTCTTTCATGTAACACTCGTTTGAGTTGTGGTTTAGTCTCTGGGGAGCTCTGGTTTGGTTAGTATTATTCTTATAGGGTTCCAATAGGGACCCTGTTCTCAATAGAAGGATTGGCTGTGAGGGTCTGCTACCTTTTATAGTTATGCTCTGGCAGTGTGTCTAAGGAGGGCTACATCAGACTCCTGTTAGCATACCTCTTGCTATCTCCAATAGTGGCTGAGTTTGGTAGCTGTATGTGTATGGGCTGGATTCCCACTTGGAGCGAACTCTGAATGGCCACTCTCTTTCAATCTCTGCTCTAGCTTTGTCTCCGTATCTCCTTCTGTGAATATTTTTTCTTTCCCCTTCCTAAGAAAAGACTTAAAAGCCTCCACACTTGGCTTCAGCTTCATGTGATCAGTGGATTTATAGGCATTCAAGCTTTTAATATTCATTTATCAGTGTGTTACATACTATATTCTTTGTGATTCATTTACTACAGGGACAATAATTTTTAAGTTCCATCTATTTACTAAATTTTTATTACATCATTGTTTTAATATTTGATTAGTACTCCATTGTATAAATCTTACATTTTATTTTATCCATTCTTCTGTAGATGGACATTTGGGTTCTTTCAGTCTTACTAGTATAAATAAAGCAGCTATGAACATAGTAAAGTATATGTCCTTGTTATATGTTTACAGCATATTTTGGGTATATGCCCAGGAGAAGTATTGGTAGGGGTCTAAGGTAGTACTATCCAATGTTCTAAGAAACTCCAGACTGATTTGCAGGTAGTTGGAGCTTGCAATCCCCACCAACAATGGCTGATTTTTCCTCTTTCTCCACATCCTGCATATCTGTTTGTCCTGGTTTTGATCTTAACTTGGTTCCTGACTGGTGTGGGTGGAATCTCAGGGTTATTTTGCATTTCCCTGGGGACTAAGGATGTTGAACATTTCTTTGCATATACATCCCAGCCATTAGATATTCCTCAACTAGAATTCTGTGTTTAGCTCTATATCCCATTTTAATAGGGTTGTTTGTCCCATCTAACTTCTTGATACTTTTGTATATATGGATATTAGCCCTCTCTTTGGATTTAGGATTAGTAAAGATCTTTTCCCAAACTTTGGTTCTTTTTGTCCTAATGACGGTGTCCTTTACTACTACAGAAGGTTTGCAATTTTTATATAGTCCCATTTATTTGATTCTTTAATCTTGGCATTAAGCCATTGGTGCTCTGTTGGGAATTTTCCCCAGTGTCCATACATTCAGGGCTCTTCCCACTTTTCTTCTATTGGTTTGAGTGTATCTGGTTTTTATGTGGAGGGTCTTTGATCCATGAACTTAGGAAGCTTTGAACAGAATATGAGCATGGGGTTGGTTGCATTCTTCTACATGCACAGCCTCTACTTGAACCAGAACCATATTTGAAATGCTATCTTTTTTTTCCTCTGGATAGTTTTGGGTCCTTTGTCAAGATCAAGTGAACATGGGTGTGTGGATTTCATTTCTGGGGTTTTTCCACTTCTATTCCATTGGTTTACTGCCTATCTCTGCACCAATACCATACAGGTTTTTCTTTTCTTTTCTTTTTTTTTTAAATCATGATTTCTCTGTAATACAGCTTGAGGACAGGAATAGTGATTCCCCCCGAAGTTTTTTGTTGTTGAGAATGCTTTCAGTTATCCTGGGTTTTTGTCATTCCAAGTGAATTTGCGAATGGATATTTCTAACTCTATGGAGAAGTGAGTTGGGATTTTGATATGGATTGCATTTAGTCTATAGATTGCTTATGGTAAAGTGGTCATTTTTACTACATTAATCCTGGGAACCCACGAGCATGGGAGATCTTTCTATCTTTTGAAATCTTCAATTTCTTTCTTCTGAGACGTGAAGATTTTGTCATATGGATCTTTCATTTGCTTTGTTAATTTTATGGAAGAATTTTACATTGTTTCTCTATATTTTAGGCTTATCAATTTCCCCCTAATTTCTTTCTTTTTTCTTTAATAAGTTGAATATTTATTATTTTACATTTTCTAATATTCTTCCCTTCCCTGTTTCCTGTGCTTATTCCCCCTCTCCCCCTCCCCCTTCTATATGGGCTTCTCCTCTCCATCCTCCCCTCATTACCACCCTCCCCCCAATTCTCAGTCTGTTTATCAATTGAGTAGAGGAAGGCTTGTCATTTGTTTGAGTTAATTTTATATCCAGCCACTTTGGTGCAGTTGTTTATCAGGTTTAGGAGTTCTCTGGTTTGTTATTGTGGGGTCACTTGAATATATATCACTTCCATCTGCAAGTAGTGATATTTTGACTTTTTCCTTAGCTATTTCTATCTCCTTTGACTTCTTTTTGTTGTCAAAATGCTATGGCTAGGACTTCAAGTACTACATTCAACAGGGAGAAAGTGGGCAGCGCTGTGTAGGACCCTGATTTTGTAATGTTGTTAAGTTTCTCTCCATTTACCCAGCTTCCTGTGGGTCCTGGTTTTTGCTGTCCTACTTTTATAAAAGTTTATGTATGAGGTTTTAATTACTGATCTTCCAAGCCTTTTTATCATGGTGGGGAATTATTGAATTTTGTCAAATTCTTTTCTCAGCATCTAATAGAATGTTTATTGTTTTTTTCGTTTTTTTTTTTTTTTTTTTTTAACACATAGTGATTACATTGAACCATCCCTACATCTCTGGGATGAAACCTACTTGATCTTGGTGAATAATTGAATAATTGTACTGTTGTGTTCTTGAATTCTGTTTGAGAGAATTTTATTGAGTATCTTCACATCGATGTTCATTAGGGAAATGGGTTTGAAGTTTCTGTCATTGTTGGGTCTTTGTTAGATTCAGGTATATGCAATAACTGTGACTTCATAGAATGAATTGAGTGTTCCTTCAGTTTTCTATTTTGTGAAGTGGTTTGACAGCATTGGTCTTTTATGAAGGTGTATTAGAATTCAGCAGTAAAATAATCTGTTCTGGGCTTTTTGGTTTTTGAGACATTTAACTTCTTCTATTCCTTTAGGAGTTATGGAATGTTTTAGATGGTTTATCTGATCTGATTTTATTTTTGGTACCTGATGTCTGCCTATAAATTGTCCATTTCCATCCAAGAATTTTCTTGTTTATTGAGTATGAGGCTTCCTGTTAGTAGGATCTAAATGATTGAATTTCCCTGTTTCGTTTCTATGTCTCCCTTTTTATTTCTGATTTTGTTAATTTGTCTGCCTTTATATGTTACTTGACCTTTTCCCATTACTGATTTTAATATTTGTTTTTTTGTTTTGTGCATTTGGCATTTTGACTATTACGTGACAGGAGGTATTTCTTTTGTAGTCCAGTCTACTTGTAATTCTGTAGGCTTCTTGTATGCTCATAGGCATCATATAATATAGACTGAAAATATTTGAGAATTTCAGTGAAGTAAAGTTTTCTTACAAGAAAAGAAGGGTCATTAGCACTACCTTTTTATTAACTGATCATCAAGAAACAACAACAGAGGGAGACTTATTGAGCCAAAATCCTAACAAAACTTATTATAGTATACTAGATGATGGTTTCAGAACATACCTCAATCTTTTTAGCAGAAGGAACAGGGTCCAAATATAAAATATATTACACAACAATAGAAATGTAAAAGCTTAGAACACTGTTATATTTTGTCTTTTTTAAACCAAAAAACTTATTAGACACCAATTAAGTAACACATATATTAAGGAAATATGTAAATAATAAACTCTGATGAAGAAATAGAGTATGATATAGCTAAAGAAGACCATGTAATTTTTAAAAAATAAATTGAAATAAAAATAAAACCAAGAAGCATGATTATACCATAGTTCTTATCCTGCACATTATAGAATATCTTTTTACATACATGGCTTCTGGAAATTTTTCCATGACTGTAGCATGTAGGAGAGGTTAAATCACTATTTGGAAAACTGTATTATCATAAGTGTCCTATACTTGCTGCTTATACTTGTTTTGAGGGCTTATTGTTTTTCTTTTATTTGTTCATTTGTTTTGTTGTTGTTGTTGTTTTTCTTTTTGTCTTGTCCATCTCACTTTAATTTCTTAAATGAGATATTTTCTAAGACTAAATGAGACCTTAATGATGTATATACGATATGAGAAAAACAGACGTATTTAATATAAACACTTGAACAGCCAGACACTCTCACTACAGTTACTGCTATGACTCTCCCTCAGCTACAATGGTTTCATTCTGTCCTATTAACAGATTCATTCTGCATAGGCAGACAAAAATCTCATTTCTTGATTTGAAAATAACGTCCATTTTAAGACTGTGAAAATTCAGCTGTGTTAGATTTTACTGAAGCATTTTAGTGTTATATAGTTTGTGTGAATAAATTCTGTGCAACAAAGATTATTCCATTCCCTCAGTCTCTGCTCTGTCTTTTTCCTTACATTTTATTAAACAGGAAAAATGTTAGGAAAAAGTTTTATGGCTTAGTTTGTGTCCTTATCTCTTCACTGGAGGTCTTGTGGACAACAAGAGGCTACCTTTTCAAGTTCCAAGTTCCCCTGGGTTAGGAATCTCAGCTAATGTCATTTGCATTGACTCCTTAGAGTCTCCCCCTCCTAGGTACTGGGCCTTCCTTGAAATTCCTCCAAAAACTCTTCCCCACGCTATGCAGATTTTTATTCATTCTCTTGCCCTTCTGGGACTCTCTTTTATCCCTCAGCATACATGATTCTGTCCTCATACTCCTCCAGCTGCCCACTTCCCCCAATCCTCTTACTCTGCCTCCTATGACTATTTTGTTATTCATTCTAAGTGAGATTCAAGCATCTTTGCTTGGGCCATCCTTCTTGTTTAGCATTCCTTGGGTCTGTGGGGTATATTATGTGTATTCTGTACTTTATGGATAACATCCTTTTATCATTGAGGACATACCGTGCATATCCTTTTGGGTCTGGATTGCCTCATACAGGATGATAGTTTCTAGTTCAGTCCATTTTAATGTGAATTTTATGATGTCCTTTTAAAAATGGCTGAACAGTATTCCTTTGGGTAAATGAACTACACTTTCTGTCTCCATTCTTTTGTTAAGGGGCATCTGATTTATTGCCAAATTCTGCCTATTATGAATAAAGCTGCTATAAACATTGTAGAGCATGTCTTTGCAATATCATGGAGCATCTTTTGGGTATATGCCCAGGAGCAGTATAGTTGGGTCTTCATGTACAACAGTATGTACTTCTCTGAAAAACTGACAGATTGATTTCCAGAGTGGTTGTACAAATTTGCAATCCCACCATCAATGGAGGAGTATTCCCCTTTCTTCAGATCCTGGCCAGCATGTGCTGACAACCACTTCACCCTCTCTTCAAGACCACTGAGCATAGGTAGGAGAGAAAGATGGTTAATAAGAAAGTGGTTTGTGGACCTGTTTCAGAGTAGGTCTTTGGGGTGATTACCAGCAATTTAGTCCAATAAGAAACACCAAATACAAATAGGGTGATTCTACTTTTTGTTGTCAGGATACAAGCAGTCTAACACAATAAGAAATTCCCATGATGAATCAGTAGCAGCAGCATGATCCACCAGAAACATTGAGGCTCTGCTGAATTGTCAAGAATGAATAGAAGTGGCCAGAATCAGCAGGAATATCTGAGAAGTTCCTTGATGCTTTTCTCTCTGCAAAGTGAAAACAACAGAAAACCAGTGAAGACCAGCAATGTACTTCACGGTGCAGCAATGAATTAGCCCCTCCTCACTGTTTTGGGGATTCTATTCATATTCTTTCCAAACATCATGTGCTCTCTCCAGTGTCTCTTTTAACCTAAATATCATACGATGTCTCACAAGACAGCATCTAGAAAAATATCATGTGACACATCTGAAGTGTTAACAAAACCAAAAATTTCCACTTCAGTCATTTTATTTTTATTTTACCCATTCTTCCTCTTGTAAGGCGGAATCTCAGAGTAATTTTGAATTGAATTTCCCTGATGATGAAGAATGTTAAAAGCATTGCTCTAAGTGCTTCTTAGGCAGTCAAGATACCTTTGTTGAAACTTCTGTTTTCCTCTGTACTCTGTTACCTAATTGAGTTATTTCTTTTAATTGGGTTATTCAGTTTGTTGAAGTCTAATTTCTTTAGTTCTTTATACATTTTGGATATTACCCCTCTGCTGGATATAGGGTTTGAGAAGAAATTTTTCCCAATCTGTAGGTGGCTGTTTTTTCCTATTGACAGTGTCCCCTGTCCTACAGAAGCTTTCAGTTTAATGCAGTCCCATTTGTTGACTGTTGAGCTTAGAGCCTGAGCCACTGGACCGAGCTTTCTAGATGTAGGGAGACATGAATTGTTATGGAGGCTGGTTCACTGGTGAGGAGGATAGGTAACTCCATGAAAAGACTGGATTTGGGGGGAAAACATGGAGAACCCCAGTGCCTCAATGTTAATATTTTATCCCATTCAGCAAATTATTTTATTTAAAAACAAAAGCATACATGTGTTGGAACTTTAATGAGTAGTACATTGAATCTGTAGATTGCTTTTGGTAAGATGGTCATTTTTACTGTGTTAATTCTGCTAATCCATGAGGATGGGAGATCGCTTCATCTTGTGAGGTCTTCTTCTATTTCTTTTTTCATATACTTATTTTCTAGACAGATTTCACATATCAAAGTCAAATCAAAAGCAGGCAAAATTTATAAACAGGCCCATATTTGCTATGGAAATAAAAGAAGACATTTACCCCCATGCCCAAGAAAAAAAAAACCCAGGGCCAGATTGCTTTGTGAGGAATTATACGATACTTTCAAAGAATAACTAATAGCAAGAATCCTCAAGCTATTTCATAAAATACTATCAGAAAAAAAATCAAATTTCCTTCCTTTTGAAGCTACAATAGATACCATCCGCAAAGACACAAAAAGAAAGAAATTTGCTTTGAATATCGATGCAAAATATTCAATAAAAATTTCACAAACTTAATCCAAGCACACATTTGAACCATCATTCTCCATGATCAAGTAGGCTTCATCCCAGGAATGTTGGAATGTGTCAATATATGGAAATCCATCAGTGTGATCCACTGTATAAATGAACTAAAAGAAAAAAAAAACACATAATCATCTTAATAGGTGCTTAAAAAATCTTTGGCAAAATATAATATCCTTTCATGTTAAAAGTCTTGAAAAAATAAAGAATCCAAGACACATATCTAAACACAATAAAAGCAACATAGACCAAGCCTATAGCCAACATCAACTTAAAATATAGAGAAACTTGAAGCAATCCCACTAAAATCAGGGACAAGACAAGGCTGTCCACTGTTGTCATATTCATTCACAATAGTACTTTAACTTCTAACCAGAGCAATTAGACAGCAAAGGAAGGCAAAGAGATACAAATTGAAAAGGAAGAAGTTAAGATATCACTCTTCGGAGATAATATGATACTATGTATAATTGACCCCAAAATCCCAACAGAGAACACCCACAACTAATATACAATTTCAACAACATGGCTGGACATAAAATTAACTCCAACAAATTAGTAGCCCTTCTCTATACAAAGGATAAATGGGTTCACAAATTAATTAAGGAAATAAAACTCTTCACAATAGTCACAAATAATATAAAATATCTAGGTGTAACTCTAACCAAGCAAGTGAAATAACTGTATGTCAAGAACAGCCAACAGATTGGATAAAGATCTTTACCAATCCTACAACTGATAGAGGGCTTATATCCAAAATATACAAAGAACTCAAGAAGTTAGACCGCAGAGAGAAAAATAACCCTATTAAAAGATGGGATTCAGAGCTAAACAAAGAATTCACAGCTGACGAATGCCGAATGGCTGAGAAACACCTAAAGAAATGTTCAAAATTTTTAGTCATAAGGGAAATGCAAATCAAAACAACCCTGAGATTTCACCTCATACCAGTGATAATGGCTAAGATGAAAAACTCAGGTGACAGCAAATGCTGGTTAAAGAGTGTGGAGAAATATGTGACAGCAAACGTCGAGAAAGAGGAACACTCCTCCATTGTTGGTGGGATTGCAGACTGGTACAACCATTCTGGAAATTAGTCTGGAGGTTACTCAGAAAATTGGACATTGAAATACCTGAGGACCCAGCTATACCTCTCTTGGGCATATTCTCAAAAGATGCCTCAACATATAACAAAGACATATGCTCAACTATGTTCATATTTATAATAGCCAGAAGCTTTAAAGGACCCAGATGCCCTTCAACAGAGGAATGGATACAGAAAATGTGGTACATCTACACAATGGAATATTACTCAGCTATCCAAAACAATGACTTTATGAAATTCATAGGCAAATGCATGGAACTGGAATATATCATCCTGAGTGAGGTAACCCAATCACAGAAACACACACATGGTATGTACTCATTGATAGGTGGCTATTAGCCCAAATGCTTGAATTACCCTAGACGCACAGAACACATGAAACTCAAGACGGATGATCAAAATATGAATGCTTCACTTCTTCTTTAAAAGGGGAACAAGAATACCCTTGGCAGGGAATAGGAAAGCAAAGTTTAGACTGTTAACCTGAACTGAAGGAGTCGTTGGTTTTTGTCAACGACTTCTTCAACAACTTATGAGATGATCATATGATATTTTTCCTTGAGTTTGATGATGTACTGGCTTATATTGATAAATGTTCATATATTGAACCATCCAAATTTGTTATTTCTTATGCCACCCATCATTGCCTGTTTAGAGGTGACACTGATGATGTTGCTCTGGGCCTTCTCACATCCATCATTAAGCAAGACATTGTACTAACAGACTGCTAATAGGTAAATCAGACAGAGACATTTTTGAATTGAAGTTCTCAATTCACACTTGCCACTATCATGTAACAAGTTGAAAAATAAAACAAGACAGTGAGAGGTAAGAATACATAATTGGTAGAGAAGATGTATGTGAGTCTCAGTATTCACCACATGTGTTTTGTTCATGTATGAACAGATAGGTATCCTCCAGGATTGAGCCTGTTAGGTTTGCATCTATTTGAGGGAGGTTTCTGAGAGAAGAGAAGTTGTTGAACATAGATGGAATGGGGTGGCCTAAGTAATGCCTTGAAGCCCTCTAGGGCTTTCAATTTTTTTAAAAGGGAATTTTAGAATATAATTTTATAAAAAATAAGCATCTTTACTGAAAATATATCACAAAGAAAACCACAAACACGGAAGTGTGTCCTGAACTTTGTACTTCTTTGTTCTTCAATTTAGCTTCTAGCTGTAATGTAGTGATGGCCTAAGTTCCAGCCTCCTTGACTGTCAGCTTTAGAGATCAAGCCTCTATCTCTTACATTTCTAGTCAAAATATTGTATGTAGTTATGGCAATACATATTTGCATTGATATACGCTCCACAGCATTTGATCTAAGTTTACAGTTGCTTTTCTGGGTTCTTTGAGAAGGTTAGTAGAGTGATCAGCACAGATTATGCTACTCAGGAGAGTGGAGCCTGAGGATTTTGAGAGTTTATCACTTGCTATAAGCTGCACTTTCTCCCACAGTGATGGGTGTAACACAATAAAATATACTCTAGTCCCTTGGGTACATAGGGAAGGCCCATTTTCAAAGATTTTATTTTCTAAAGGGGGAGAGACAGAGTCGAAGGGAAATCCAGATTATTGCTTGAAGCTAGGGACCTCAGGGTTTGAGTGCCTTTGGCTATAAATTTTTTAAGAGTCATGCATTTGGCATCTGTTTTACTAACAACCAAAACTGCCTCAGGAGAAAGTTGAACAGTTCTCTCTCAGCAAAACAGGAATGAAGTTGAAAAGGTGGAGTGAAAACCCCATTCTGATATAACAGCCCAAAGTTTACACTCAAATATTATTTAGCAAAGCAGACAGGAAACTTGAGGCATACCTGTTCCATTGACTCATTTTCATATAATTACTTCATTTATCATATTTTATACATTTTATTTAAGTCCGATTTAATTATACAAATATTGCGATGCTACTCTCCTTTATTTTCTGTTTGTGTAAAATAGTATCTGACTCCCTAAGTTTTATATCTCCTTCTATCTCTTGTTACATGTTGACTTCATGTATTATTCCACATTACATACGCAGTTACAGACTGATAGAAACATACTACTAGATTCTGGTTGTTTTGAATATTTTCCCTCCATTGTTCTTATTGGTTTGTGATTTGGTGCTTTTATGTATTGCTGAAATTTTAATATTTTTTTTCTATAGCTGTGTAAATTTAGTGAATTTAGTACAAACCTATTTTCAGCTTAAATTACCTTACTTTTGTTTTTAGAGAATGTTTATTTTCCTTTTGTTTGTGAATAGTTCTAGTAATTGTTTTGGCAGTCAGATAACTCTTTGTTGTTATTTTTTTCCAGTATTTGGCTCTATTATTCAATCATCTCCTCACTGTTAGAATCTTGTTATGAAATTACTGTTAGTCTAATAGGATTCCCATGGTAGAACTGAGTGCTTCTCTCTCTCTCTCTCTCTCTCTCTCTCTCTCTCTTCCCCCTCTGGATTATATCTCATGAACAGTGTTTATTACTGAATATATCTGAAGGTGTTTGAGATTCTAAAAACTGGAATGTCATACAGAATTTCATTAACTATGTTATGCAAATATTTTCAAATACATATTTGCGATTTATTTGTAAATGCAAAAATAAAGTACTTAAACCTGTTTAATGACAATGGCATGTTAATTAATATCAACACTGCGCTGCCATGGAATTTGGATGTGTATATCTGGCATGGAACTAGATGGGAAGAGAGATTGTTGCCAGGCTCAGAGAGTAGTCATTAGCGGTATGGTATGGGATGGAGCAAAGTGGGTGAGATGCCTTCCTGACTGAGATGAAAATATCTTACAGATGCCATGCGGCAACCTGATTCTGGCTCTAGTTCAGGGTAAAAAAAAAAACCCTACATTTTAAATTTTACCACAACAATACAGTATCCAGATATCCTGTGTATGATTCTAGAGAAGAGAGTAAATATTAACTCTTTTTCCTATGAGGACAGTTCCATATATATTCACTGTTAACAAAAAACAAAGAAACACACAAACAAACACCCCCCCCCCCAAAAAAAAAAAAAAACAAGCCAGACTCAAATGCTCCTCATCAAGTATGGCACTGATCTTATCTCTGGAATCCACTTGAAGTTCAATGGTAGCAGCTCATAGACAAAATTTACCCTTAGCATCAACAACCTTGAATTATAAGATTGTGAAACTTATTAATAACCCCAGAGTTGTAACTTCCCACTTTTGGTGATACATAACATGAACCAATGATGGAAAGCAGAAGTGTGAAGCTGAACTGCCCTTCTGCCTCTCATGGGATATTTAGTGTTTGTGAGTATTTCTAAGATACAGCGAGACTTGAAGTTATAGGCACATTTAGCTAAGAAAACCCAAGATGTTCTCTTACAGCTTACTTGACTTAATTTCACTTCAACTACACAGTCATATATCTGAGAATAATTTTCCTGAGCCCCAACACAGAACAAAGGCAATTAAGACTTAATTAAGGAAGCTGTTAGGTGGTGCCAGTTTTTTCCCAAGTACAATTGCAACAGTGTTCTAATCAATAAAAAAAAAAAAAAAAAAAAAAAAAAAAAACTGTTCCAGGCATTAAGGGTCAATGCTGAAAGGCAGCATAGTTTTATGCTCAGCAAAGACCATTTTTTTTAAGAAAAGTCATTTTTGTTTTTATGACTTCCATGAACTCTCCCACATAGCTCAGAAAACCATGTCCAAATATTTTGCACAGTGAATATAGTGACTCATTTATGCAAAAAATGTTAGAATGTGAAACTATCAAGATGCACGTGGTACCTCAAGTGTCCATCATTCTGTTGACTCAAGTTCAGTTTTTATGAGTTCAAATTAGTGACAAATAAAATTGTTTTGTAATCATTTGGCTATGGATGACTGTCAAGATGTAAAGCTTTTAGATTCCTTTTTGAATCATGGAAGATTGAGAGTCAATAAACTGTGTTTCAAATGTCCTGAGCATGCTCAGCCTCTCCTATTATGAGGATCTGTCAACAAAGTGGTGCATCTGCTGCAATATGTGAATTCACTGTAGTCTGGATGACTACTGTTGTCACTCCAAGAATTTGATTTTTAGAGCATTGCTGCGATTTCATGTAATTAATGACTTTGTCTCTGAAAAGGCAGGACATATTTCCATTGTGGAATATACAGAGGTGTTCACCTGCCCTGAAATAATGTGAAGTCCACACATAGTTCTTCCCCTCTAATAAGAGGAACACACTAATGATTTTTCTGCACCATAGCTTTGTGTCTTTCTGAATGTCCTACAGTTTGACTAATAAGGTAATGAAGTATTTAAACTGGTTTCTATTTAGTATGCAACTACTTTCCTTCATGGATATTCAGATGTCCATATCTCATTTCTTTGTGCTTAATGATAGTCCATGGCTGGGTATGCCAAAGGTTGTTTATCCATTCACTTATAGAGAGGGATCATGTTTATATCCAAGCTTTAAAAGTTTTAAAAAAGCTGTACTGTATATTCCATGCTGTTTTTTTTAATGGAAATGATGTTTCAAATGCTTTAAGTGAATACAGAGCTTGCAGGATGACAGAGTAAGAACATGCTTTGTAATAATATCACCAGATTATCCTTCAAGGTGGTGTCACCATTTGCATTACCTTCAATAGTGAATAGAAAATCAGTTCATCCCACATACACTTGAACATTTTTTTTGTCAGTGTTCTCTACTTGTTGCATTCTTACAGATAAATAGTAGTTTATTAATCCACTTTACTTACATGCCCTGTTTCAAAATACATAGTATATATTTTTTAATACCTAACATTGTATATTCTCTTTGATTTAGGGTTTCCAGAGATAATTGCTCCATTTTCAAAAGTGACAGTATTATAGCACAATTTTTAGAAATAAATGCATTGTTCGAAAATAAGTAAAATGATTGTCTTCACTTCCTTAGTTAGAGTCAGACAAGGTATTTTATATTATTTATGACTATTGTGAAGGGTGACTCTAACAAAGCAAGGGAAAGAGCTGTACGACAAGAACTCCAAGTCTCTGAAGAAAGAAATTAAAGAAGATCTGAGAGAATGAAAAGATGCCACATGCTCATGGGTTGACAGGATTAATGTTGAAAAAAATGACCATCTTGTCAAAAGCAATCTACAGATTCAATGCAATCCCCATCAAAATTCCAACTCAATTCTTTATATAGTTAAAAGGAGCAATTTGCAAATATATTTGGAATAAAAAAATCAGAATAGCCAAAACTATTCTGAACAACAAAAATCTTCCAGGGGAATCACTATCCCTGTCCTCAAGCTGTATTACATACAGAACACTCGTGATAAAAAAACAAAAGCAAACAAACAAACAAAAAACCGTGTACAGCATTGGTACAGAGACAGGCAGGTGGATCAATTCAATAGAACTGAAGACTCAGAAATGAATCCCACACACCTATGGTCATTTGATCTTTGACAAGAACTAAAACCATCCAGGGTAAAAAAGACAGCATTTTCAACAAATGGTGCTGATTCAACTACTAGTCAGCTTATAATAGAATGCAGATCAGTTCATTCTTTTTGTCCTGCAGAGCTCAAGTCCAAGTAGATCAATGACCTCCATAAAAAAACAGATATTCTCAAACTAATAGAAGAAAAATTGGGAAGAGTCTTGAACACATGGTCAGTGGGGAAAATTTCCTGAATAGGACACCAATCACTTATGCTCTAAGATCAAGAATTGAAAATTGGACTTCATAAAATTGTAAAGCTTCTGTAAGGCAAAGAACACTGTCATTATGACAAAATGACAACCAACGGATTTGGAAAATATCTTTACCAATCCTACATCCAATAGAGGGCTAATATCCAATATATACACAGAACTCAAGAAGTGAGACATGAGAGAGCCAAATAACCCTAATAAAAATGGGGTGCAGAGATAAACAAAGTAGTCTCAGGGTATATTGGATGTCTGAGAAGTACCTTAAAAATGTTCAACTTCCTTTGTCATCAGGGAAATGCAAATCTAAATAATCCTGTGCTTATATCTCATATCAGTCAGAATGGCAAAGATCAAAAACTCAGGTGACAACAGACACTGGAGAGGATGCAGAGAAAGAGGAACATTTCTCCATTGTTGGAGGAATTGCAAGCTACTATAATTAGTCTGCAAATCAGTCTGGAGGTTCCTCAGAAAATTGGACATAGTACTACCTCAGGACACTGCTATACTACTTCCGGGCCTGTACCCAAAAGATGCTCCAACATATAACAAGGGCATATACTTCACTATGTTCATAGCAGTGTTGTTTATAATAACTAGAAGCTGAAAAGAGCGCAGATGTTCCTCTACAGGGGAATGGATACAGAAAATGTCATACATTTACACAATGGAGTACTATGCAGCTATTAAAATAAATGAAATTCTTAGACAAATGCATGGAACTAAAAAATATTATGCTGAGTAACCCAATTAGAAAAAAACCTCACATGGTATGCACTCATTCCGTGATAATTGGGTCTTAAACCAAAAGCTTGAAATACCCAAGATACAACACACAGACCACATGATACTCAAGAAGAAGGACCTAGCCCATATACATACAGCCACCAAACCCAGTCACTATTTTGGTTGCCTAGAGTTGCAGACCAATCCATTTTATCACCCTGTACAAAGCTTAAGTAAAACTGGATCAAGGACCTCCACATCAAACAAGATACACTCAGACTAGTAGAAAAGTGGGGAAGAATTCAAATACATAGGCACTGGAATATACCAACATTATTTTTGCTCTAGACAAAATCAACAAATGGGGATCTCATAAACTACAAAGCTTCTGTAAGCAAAACGACACTGTTGTTAGGACAAATGGCAACAAATAGATTAAAAGGTCTTTCCAATCTTAAAAACTGATAGAGGGCTATATCCAAAATATACAAAGAACTCAAGAAGTTATACTTCAGAGAGACAAATAAATTTATTAAGAAATAAATTCAGAACTAAAACAGAGAATTACATCGATGAATGCTGAATAGCTGAGAAGCACCCAAAGAAAATGTTCAACATTTTTAGTCATGAGGAAATGCAAATCAAAAACAACCCTCCTGAGATTCTACCCTGGAAAATAGAATGGCTAAGATCAAAAACTCCCTGAGAGGCAGGGTGCTGAAGTAGGATGTGGGAGAAAGAGGAACACTCCTCCATTGTTGGTAGAGTTGCATATCTGGTACAAGCATTTGAATCAGTCTGAGGTTCCTCAGAAAATTGACATTGAACTACCTTGAGGTGGACCCAGCTCCCTCTCTTAGGGCATATAAATCAAATGATGTTCCAATATATAACAAAGATATATGTTCCAATACTCATGTTCAGAAGTAGCCCTTTATTTGTAATAGCCAGATGCTGCTGGAAATGAACCCAGATGCCCTTTCAACAGAGGAATGGATAAGCAAAAATGTGGGACATCAATAAAGTGGAATATTACTCAACTATCAAAAAAAACAATTGCATGAAATTCATAGGCAAATGATGGAATTGGAAAACATCATCCTCAGTGAGGAATCAATCACAGAAAAACACACATGGTATGCACTAAATTGATAAGTGGATATTTGCCCAAATGCTTGAATTTACCTTAGATGCACAAAAACACATGAAACTCAAGAAGAATGACCAAAATGTGGATGTTCCATTCCTTCTTAAAAGGGAAAAATACCCTTGGGAGGGATAGGGTAGGAAAGCTAGAATAGAGGTTTGAAGGAATATTCCATTCAGAGCCTGCCCTTAATATCGTATATATATATATATATATATATATATATATATATATATATATATATCTATATATATATCTTCACCAAAACTAGATAAGATGTGTATATATATATATATATATGTATGTATGTATGTATATATATCTTCACCAAACTAGATTAGATGGATGAAGCAGAGAAGTGCAGTCTGACAGGAACCAGATGTAGAGACACAGCCAGAATACGGCAAATACATAGGCGAATGCCAGCAGCAGACCATTGAACTGAGAATGGGACCCCTGTTGAAGGAATCAGAGAAAGGACTGAAAGCGCTGAAGGGGCTTGAGACCCCATATGAACAATGCCAACAACCACAGCTTCCAGAGACTAAGCCACCACCCAAAGACTATACATGGACTGACCCTGGGCTCCAACTGCATAGGTAGCAATGATAAGCCTAGTATGGGCACCAGTGGAAGGAGAAGCCCTTTGTCCTGCCAAGCTGGACTCCCAGTGAACAGGATTTTGTGGGGAGGGCAGAATGGGGGTAGGATTGATTGGGGAACACCTACAGAAATGAGAGGGGGACGGACTAATAACGTTGGTATGGAAACAGGAAAGGGAAATAATATTTGCAATTTAAATAAGAAAATACCCAATTTAATACATAGATGGAAAAAACCAAAAGGTATGCTGACATAGTTTGATATAGCTGTCTCAAACACCTGCTGAAGTATGACAATCCACAGTGGACTCTCACAACCCATCCTAGAACTGGGAACGTGGTCCCTACTGAAGGGTTTAGAGAAAAGACTGAAGGACCTGAAGGGACTTGCAACCCCATAAGAACAAAAATACCAAGCAACCAGAGCTCCCAGGGACTCAGCCACCATCCAAAGAGTACACACGGATAAACCCAAGGCTTCAGCTATGTATGTAGCAGCTGAGCACCAATGGGAGGAGCAGCCTTTGGTTCAGCCAAGGCTTGACTCCCCAGTGTAGGGGAATTTCAGGGCAGGGATGTAGGAAGGGGTGGGTGGATAGAAACACCCTCAAAGAAGAAGAAGGAGGGGGATGGAATAGGGTGTTATGGACAGGAGACCGGGAATGGGAATAACATTTGAAACGTAAATATATTTTTAAGATAAACCAATAAAAATAGATTATCCTAATTGTTGAAGTGTTCCTTGGTTTTTAAGTCAGTAGTTCTTTTTCTTTTCTTTCTTTCTTTCTTTCTTTCTTTTTTTTTTTTTTTCTTGAACCGGGGACCCAACCCAGGGCCTTGTGCTTGCTAGGCAAGCACTCTACCACTGAGCAAAATCCCTAACCCTCAAGTCAGTAGTTCTTTAATAAATAACGATTATGAAAATATCATTGTCTCTTCAGTGTTTTCTACATACCAGTATTTGCCATATCATAGAACTCAGTCTTATACACAGTCATTGCTCTTCAAAGTGGTAGTGTAATAACTTATTTCAAAACCTGGGGATAAATAGAATTTCCCTGCATAATACTTTAAGAGTGCTCTAGTTTAATGTTTACATTCAGAACTGTGATGATTCTCAGGTAGTTTAGATAAGGGCTGATTTACTTGTGCCTTTACATATTGTCTTTCATATAGATATACACTTGCCCTGAAATTTGTTGAAGGGACTGCAATTTGTTCAAAGTCTTTCTATTCAATTAATTGTGGCTCTATATTTGGTGTCCTTGAGCTGCCATTTGGGTCTCCAAATATTTATCACTATATAATTGTGAAAATAATCGCTAACAGAGGAAATCTGAATAATTCAGTTGCCACAGGTAACCAACATTATTCTATAGGCAACTATACTTAAATTGGCAGCATATCTTCAAAAATATTGAATGTTCTAGCAACAAAATGAAGTTCATATTAATTAGACCTAGAGAAAAGATTACAATGAACAGTGAAATATACAAGGAAAGCTGAAAATTAAGAATAATCAAAGAATCTACTTTGACACTTTGGGGGTATAATTTCTCCTTTACTAGTAAGCAAAAAAAAAATCAAAGTCATAAAGCAACAATCAATTATTTGTTATTGGGACACATATTTCACAAAATGACTGGAGAAGGTTGTACTTACAAAACACTGTCCTGCATAAAGACATTACAGTCAATGAACTTATTTTTATTTCTTACATGGAAGCTGTTAAGTGCAACCCCATGAATCTGCCCAAGATAAAGATGTACATTCATGTATAATCTGATAAAAACATAGTATCTTTATTCATAACTATTCAAAGTAAAAAGAATAAACATTATTACCAGACGATCCAGGAACAGAGAAAATTTGTTTATTGATGTATTTTATTAATTTATTTACTTATTTAAAGAATATGAGTGAATCTTTAAAAAAGCAGTTACAATGTGAAAATTAATTCACTCAAGGACATGTACTATATGATTTCATTCAAATGAAATTTGAGAAATGAAATAGAGATAAAATATACAATTCTGAACCATCAAAGTTCAGAGATTGTCTGATATGTAAGAGCAAGAGCAATTGATCAAAAAAATTTAAATAATAGGAAAATAGTGTTTATAGTTCATCTACAGGCATATTGATACCGAAGTTATGCATTTTTGTGAATGTATAAAGTAAGCCTGTAATGATTATAGTATACATCTTTTGAATTACATATCCTTTAATAATGGATGATTATAAAAAAGTATACTTTCTAATACAGAGTACAGTCAATAAGCTCAAGAGAGAGTTAAATGATTTGCTTGTATTCTGCAAATGCACTAGGGAGACTATGGAACATTAGGGACCTGGGAGCTCAGTTCATTCCCTGATGATAACTAGTCCGTGTATGTAAGTATATTCTCCTATTCTCTGCAAATTTAGCCATGTGTATATAGGAGACTCAATTTCAGTAAATTTCTACTTTACACAGAAAGACTAAAAAGGTGATCCATATTTAATAAGTGATTTGAACTACATTGACACTCCTTTAACATCCTACTATTTCCCCTCAGTAACCACATTTTGTTTTATTATTTTCTGTTCTTGAGTTATTTTCACATTCAAGAAGACCATATAACTGTTGCTTCTATGTATATACTGTTACATAGACCAGAGCATTTGCATATTGCTCCCTAGAGAGGTCTTTGCCCCACTGGCCTGAGATAAAATCTCAACTGTGCTCTTGGCTTCACTGATCACTTCCTAAGTTCACTTTTCCTCAAAAATGATGTTGTGTCCAGTTCCTGTTTTGCTAATGCTCTGGATCCAGGGTAAGGAGAGGAATGTGAAAGAGGACACAGGAATGGGTGGTGACCTGACTGCCTTTTGGTTGCTGTTATTCAGGATGGGACGGTCACATTCTCCAGGATGGAAATGTGAGGTTTTGTTATATCTAATTAGGAAATTCCATGGAAGAGTAGCTGTGTTAAAGATCAAGATTCTGACTTAGATTTCATGGAGTGGTGGACTCTGGTGTTTGTGTAAACCTTTAAATGACTTCTTTTGTGATAAAGCATTTGATATAAAATATTTTAAAATCTCAAAAACTGCCAGGATCTCACCTGAAATAACATAAAAATTTTACAAAGATTATTCAATAAGTTTTATAAGTGAGTTTACACTATTAGTATTATACCCAGAAGCCGGGTGAGATGTTGTGATGACCCAGGACACCACTGCCTTTGTCGTTGCTATTGACAATCAGTCTCATCTCTTGCAAGTCAAGTCAGAGCCCTGATATAGTGGATGGAAAGACATTTGTTTTGGTTATTACAGAGTCCCAAGCCAATCTCCTCGGGTTACTAATCTATCAGGTGTCTAGAATTCTGGGCTCTGGAGTCCCTGACAGGTTCAGTGGGCACTGGATCAGAGAAAGATTTGGTACTTAAAAACCTCAGTAGAGTAGAGGGGCTGAGGATTTGGAGTTTAGCTTATCATGCCGTTAAATATACATTTTCCCTCCCACAGTGATACAGACCCTAACAAAAACTCTCTTGCCTGGGGCAGGCCACCTGCCAACAATGCCTTGACTGAGAAGAGAAGAGCACTGTGTGTGTGTGAGAGGGATGTGTGAGACTTGAATAATCTCAGTGAGGAGTTTCTAGCAAGACTCATCCTGGATGAGTGGTTTGACTAGATCTCAACTGTCACCAATTTATGTCCTTCTTTTTAATAGCCTTGATATTTTTTTTCTGCACCAGGAGATATTCATGTCATTAAATCTAGCTGGTTTTTGATGATTTTAACTAATTTTCATTACTTCTTTTGAGCTTCATTTTGTTGCTTTTTTAATGAAGTATGTATGTTTGAAATAAATTATTCAATTTGGTAAAAGTTTAAATGTCTATAGATATGCTTTTTCTCTCTATGTAGACCTGGGAGTATTATTTAAATGTCTTTAAAACAATTGTGTAGATTTTATTATTCCAAGGGATAATGTAACCAGATATTCAGTACATTTGCTTAGGGATTTATTTTTTACTTTTCATTTTTTAGTCTTCATGTTGATACTTATGATTCTGGCATAATTGCTGATGGTTGGCCTCATGAATGGGTTCCATATGGTTACATAGGAACAAAGGGCGAGTGGATGAGTAAAACTCTAAGACCTTGGACAGCTTTTAAAGTCTAACTGACTAACAATTGCAAAATTTTATACAGAGATTCAAAAGCATTCATGGCTTCCTAGAAATACAGATCAGATGCTTTCCTGGGCATATATTTCTACATGGCCCAGGTTCCAGGTTAAAAACATGATTAAAAAAATAACTTGCCACTATCAGTCACATCCCAAATTCCTCTTAAAAATTCTACAAATCACTTAGCTCATAGCAAGCAATTATAAGAAGTAAAAATAAGTAAGAGCCAAGCAAGTGTACATGTTCTTTGGCTGTCAGAGCTAGTTTTAAGATTCTTTACAATACAATTAGGAATTGATTCAGTCATGTGAATTGGCTCCTATTTAACTAATTGTAGTAAGAAGATAATTCTTTTAATTATGGAACTATTTATGATTTGTTTAATCCTGATAATCTCAGCTTTGCACATGTGGATAAGTTATTCATAATCTCTAAAAGAATTTTGTTCACTTAAATAATTTGTTCCTGTTTCTGCATTAATTTACATATAAAAACCATAAGTGGTAAAGTCGTTTTCTAAGACATATACATACTGTGTATTCTTCTTGTATTCTTTTAGGTCATTTCTTGAATCATATATACATGATATTATATTATATTGGTCATTCTAGGTCTTGTTCACTGAGTTCTTAACTAGGGACTTAGGCATGCATTGCTTTTTCAAGGTAAGAATCTTAGAAATTCCACATCTTGTAAAGGTGGAATTTCGTACTTTGATTTTTTTTCATTTATCCTGTCTACTTTACCTGGTGCAACCTCTACTTTATTGAAAGTATTCTAATTATTTTGTTTAATAATGAAATTCCAAGGACACAGAAACCAATATTGGGGGTTGCATAGAGAAGATTCTAGAAGCAGGGTCAACTAAGGGGTACTCTTTATAGAACAGGAGTCATATTTTGGGATTTTTCTTTTTTCTTTTAATGCAAATTTATTTAATTTTTTCATCTTTAGTAACTCTAACGTTATTTCTACATTTTTCTGATTGTTATTCCTTTCCTGGTTTTCCCGCCAACATCCCCCAATCCCTTCTCTCTGTGGGGTGTTCCCCTCCCATCCTCCCAATATCGCCCTCCCCAAATTATGTTTACTGGGGGTTCCAGGCCTAGCAGGACCAAAGCTTCCTTCCACTGGTGCTCTTACTGGGCTATTCATTTTTTAACTATGAGGTTGGAGCCAAGGGTCAGTCCATGGTTAGCCTTTGGGTGATGGCTAGTCCCTAGAAGCTCTAGTTTGGTTGGCATTGTTGTTCAGTAGGGAGGTCTCAAGCCCTTCGCTCTTTTTGGTCCTTTCTAAGATTCCTTCAATGGGGTCCATTCTCAGTTCGATGGTTTAATGCTGGCATTTGCTTCTGTATTTGCTGTATTCTGGCCGTGTCTCTCAGGAGAGATTCTAGTGAAATTCAAACCATTTGTCTTGAGGAAGCCTGGTCTGAATAGTTTTTGCTAATAGCCTCCAGGTGTAACATGCAGGTTTCAAGCCTTTCGATAGTAAAGGGTCTCAGGTCAGCAATCACAGAGAGTGAAAACAACTTTGCTGGCTCACTGTGGCTCAGCTTCTCTGGCCTCATGGATCTGCACTGTTATTTAGGAAATGGCTTCATGCCACATAATTGTTAGTTCTACAACTTATATTGATGTTTTTCATAATTAAAGATATTCCTGGAAAAGAACCAAGATGGAGGAGGAAAAGGACCACCCAGAGTTGTGTGTATCTTAAAAGGGCCTACATGAATATTTCATAGGGATGGATCCTTTTATAGGAAATTTGTGTGAACTATGTGGGAAGCTTTATATCATTACCTCATTGGTTTAGAGTTTATGCAGACACATTTAATCGAAAGTGAACTTATTATATATAATCTGATTGAAAAATTACCAGCTTATTGAGTTTTGATTTTTAAGGGATTTCTGGGGGTGTGACTGCTGTAACCTACAGGAGGCAGATGCTGGGACTGTGAACAGTGTTTAATAGAAGAGAATTGCATGGGGCAGTTCTAAGCGCCAGAGAAATTACCTGATCACCTAGTATTGGAATTTGAAGCTTAGCAAGTCTGTTGAGATGCTTTTGCTGATTGAGATAGAAAATGCTGCAGATGATGGTCATTATTAGGAGACAGTAATAGCATGATGCAGATTCTTTTAAATATTTACTGCCATCCTTTGTCAATCAAACGTGTTATACAAGAACTCACTGATATTGAAGATTATCAGCCTAAAAGACAGGAGTACTATATTCCTGTATCAAAAGTTGGGTACCTTATTACACTGATCCTATGAACTCAAGTGCAGGAATAAAGGGAAGTCTGCTCATGACTGAAATCCCCTACTGTGAAAAGAAAAAACAGGCTACTCTAGGTCAAAGAGAAGTATAGGCAATGAATCAAAGAGTGGGTTACTTACTTTTAAATAAATTTTAGTACAGAGGTGTCTCAACCATGTGAGTAATTTCACCCATGATTCAGAACTAAGAAAAAACATAAACCAAGAGTGTTATAGTAGCTAAATATTATAAAAATTGCCTTACAGTTACTGAGCAGACCCTGTGCCACAGTTCCTGTACCCCGGGACCTGTGGTGAGGAACTGATTCCCATAAAGTGCTAACAGATACAGGTGAAAGCCACACCTCTTGCTCAAATTCCTGTTCAGAGAGAAACCTATAGAGCCCACACCAGACATGTGAACTGAGTAGAAGTTGAGAGAGATTCTGGTTTCTGGGCCTTCCCTGAGCTGACTCTTTGACATGACTCTCTGTTTAGATCCTTCTGGGAGAAAGTTGGTTTCTCAGTAGTGTTATATAGATTTATAGTGGAACAGAATGAAATTCCCTATTGTCATTTAAGAGTCAAACACCAAAGGCACAAAAAAAAACAAAAGAATGAATATTAAAAGCAGTAAGGGGAAAAAGGTAAAGTAACATATAAAGGCAGACCTACAGAATCACACCAGACTTCTCAACAGAGTCTATGAAAGCTAGAAGATCCTGGGCAGATAACATACAGACCTTAAGAGAACACACATACTAGCTCATGGTACTGTACCCAGCCAAACTTTCAATTACCATAGCTAGTGAAACCAAGACATTCCATCACAAAACAAAATCTACACAATATATTTGTACAAATCCAGCCCTACAAAGGAAAAGAGATGGAAAAGTTCAACACAAGGAGGGAAATACACCCTAGAAAAAGCAAGAAAGTAATCTTCTATCAACTAACCAAAAAGTAGATAGCCACACAAACATAATTCCACCTCTAACAACAAAGATAACAGGAAACAACAATCAATTGTCCCCAATAACTTTAAATGTCAATGGATTGAATTCCCCAAATAAAAAGACATAGCCTAACAGACTGGATAACTTAAGAGGACCAAGCATTTTCATGTACAGGAAAACATACACACATCAGTGACAAAGCCAGACACTTTCTCAAAGACATAGGCTGCAAAAACAGTTTTCCAAGCAAATGGTCCAAAGAAAGAAGCTGGAGTAGGCATTCTGATATGGAATAAAATCATCTTTCAAACAAAAGTTATCAAAAAGAAATGACTCTTCATATTTATCAAAGGAAAAATCTACCAAGATGAACTCTCAGTTCTGTATATCTATGCTCCAAATGCAAGGACACCTGCATTCATACAAGAAACCTTACTAAAGCTCAAAGTATACATTGTACCTTACACAGTAAGAGTAGGAGACTTCAAAACCCACTCTAATCAATTGATAGATCATGGAAACAGAAACTGAAAAGAGAAACAGTGAAATTAACAGAAGTTATGAACCAAATGGATTTGACAGATATTTATAGAACCTTTTTTACTGAAACAAAAGAATACACCTCATCGTACCTTCTCCAGAATTATCCATATAATCAATCAGTTACAAAACCGGCCTCAACAGATAAAGAAGATTGAAATAATCTCATGCATCCTACCACATCACCATAGACTAAGACTAATTTTCAATAACAACAAAAACATCAGAAAGCCTAAATGCACTGGGAAGCTGCCCAATGCTCTACTCAACAATAACTTGGTCAAGGAAGAAATAAAGAAATAATTGAAGACTTCCTAGAATTTAATGAAAATGAAGTCACAACCTACCAAACTTATGGGACACAAATGAAAGGAGTGCTACATTAAAACTCATAGCTCTGAGTGCCACCAAAAGAGAACATACACTAGCAGGCCTGACAGCCAAGAGCTCTAGAACAAACAAAAAGCAAATACGTGTAAGAGAAGGCAGGAAATAAACTCAGGACAGAAATCAACAAAGTAGAATAAAAAAGAACTATGCAAAGAATCAACAAAAGCAGGAGCTTGTTCTTTGAGATAATCAACATGATATATAAACCTTTAGTCAGACTATCAAGATGGCATAGAGGCAGTATCCAAATTAAGAAAATCAGAAAATAAAAGGAAGATATAACAACAGAAACTAAGGATATTCATAAAATCATCTGACCCTACTAAAAAAGCTTATATTCAACAAAACTGGAAAATCTGGGTGTAATGAACACTACTCTAGACAGATACCAGGTACCAAAGTTAATCAGGATCAGATAAACCATTAAACAGTCTCATAACTCCTAAAGAAGTAGAAGCAGTCATTAAAAGTCTTCCAGCACCACCCCCCAAAAGGCCCAGGAACAGATGGGATTAGTGCTGAATTCTTTCAGATCTTCATACCAATACTCTGAAAACTATTCCAGAAAACAGAATCTGAAGGAACACTCCCCCATCGTTCTATGAAGTCACAATAACACTTATACCTAAACCAAACAAAGACCCAACAAAGAAAACTTCAGAACAATTTCCCTCATGAATTTCAATGCAAAATTACACAATAAAATTCTCTCAAACCAAATCAAAGATTATATCAGAGGAATTGTTCATCATGATTAGGTAGGCTTCATCCCAGGTATGTAGGAATGGTTCAATGCATGGAAATCAATCAAAGTAATACACTATATAAACAAAATCAAAGAAAAAAAATCTACATGATCATCTCATTAGATGCCGAGAAAACAATTGACACAATTCAACACCCCTTCTTGATAAAAGTCCTGGAAATACCAATAATTCAAGGGTCATACCTAAATACAGTAAAAGCAACATACAGTAAAGCAGTAGCCACATCAAACTAAATGGAGAGAAACTTGAAGCATTCCCACTAAAACCAGGGACTAGTCAAGCCTGCCACATTCTCCCTATTTATTCAGTCCCAGTTGAGTAATCTGACAACAAAAAGAGTTCAAAGGATACAAATTGGAAAGGAAGAAGTCAAACTATTACTATTTCCAGATGGTATGGTAGTATACTTAAGTGACCTCAGAAAATCCACCAGAGAACTTCTATACCTGATAAAGAACTTCAGCAAAGTGGCTGGCTATAAAATTAACTCAAACAGGTCAGTAGCCTTCCTCTGCTCAAAGGATAAACAGGCTAAGAAAAAAATTATGGAAATGACACACTACAAGGCGTCTCAACTAATGCAAATGCCTCAGGAGACTCTAAAGCAAGTGAAATATCCATTGGAGACAAGAACTTCAAGTCTCAGAAGAAAGAAGTTGAAGAAGATCTCAGAAGATGGAAAGATTTCCCTTGCTCCTGGATTGGCAGGATTAATATAGCAGAAGTGGCCATTTTCCAAAGCAATCTACAGATTCAATGCAATCCCCATCAAAATTCTGACTCAGTTCTTTATAGAGTTAGAGCAATTTGCAAATTCATCTGTAATAACAAGAAACATAGAATAACCAAAACTATCCTGAACAATAAAAGAACTTCTAGGGGAATGATCATCCCTGAACTCAAGCTACAGAGCAATCATAATAAAAACTATATGGTATTGGTTCAGACCCAGGCAAGTAGATCAATGGAATAGAATTTAAAACAAGAAATGAACCCCACACCTAGGGTCACTTGATCTTTTGACAAAGGAGCAAAACCATCCAGTGGAAAAAAAAAAGATAGCAGTTCAACAAATGATGCTGGTCAACTGTTAGTCAGCATGTGAAGAATTCATTTAGAATCCATTCTTTTTTGCTCTGTACAATGCTCAAGTCCAAGGGGATCAATGACTTTCACAAAAAAGAGATATAGTCAAAATAAAAGAAGAGAAAGTAGGGAAAAGCCTCAAACACATGGGCACTCTAAGATCAAGAATTGAATAATGGGACTTCAAATAATTGTAAAGTTTCTGTAAGGCAAAGGACACTGTCAATAGGACAAAATAACAACCAACAGATTGGGAAAAGATCTTTACCAATCCTACTTCTGATAGGGAGCTAATACTAAATATATTAAAGGAATTCACGAATTAAGACTTTGGGGAGCCAAATAATATTATTAAAAAATGGGGTGCATAGCTAAACAAAGATTTCTCAACTGAGGAATACCCAATGGCTGAGAAATTCCTAAGGAAATTTTCAACATCCTTAGTCATCAGGAAAATGCAAACCAAACAACCCCTGAGATTCCACCTCACACCAGGGAGAATGGCTAAGATCAAAAAAACTCAGGTGACAGCACAGCATGCTGGCGAGGATCCGGAGAAAGAGGAACACCTCCATTGTTGATATCGCTAAAATGCTTTAATACCCAAATCATTCTAGAGGTTCCTCAGAAAACAGGACATAGTACTACCTGAAAACACAGCTATACTACTTCTGGGCATATACCCAAAAGTTGCTCCAACATGTAACAAGGACATATACTTCACTATGTTCGTAGCAGCCTTATTTATAATAACCAGAAGCTGCAAAGAACCCAGATGACCCTCTACAGAGAAATGGATACCAAAAATGTGGTACATCTACACAATGGAATACAACTCAGCTATTCAAACAAAGAGTTCAAGAAATTCTTAGGCAAATGTATGGAACTACCAAATATCATCCTGAGTAGCCCAATCACAGAAGAAACATGCATAGTATGCACTCACTGATAAGTGGATATTAGCCCAAAAGCTCGAATTACCCAAGAAACAGTCCACAGTCCACATGAAGCTCAAGAACAAGGATGACCTAAGTGCAGATGCTTCAGTCCTGCTTAGAAGGGGGAACAAAAATATTCATAGGAGCTATAGAAACAAAGTTTGGAGTTGTCTGAAGGAGTGGCCATTCAGAGTCTGCCCCACTTGGGCATCCAGCCCATATACATACAACCACCAATCCCAGTCACTCTTGAAGATGCCAAGAGGTACATGTTGACAGAAGCCTGCTATAGTTGTCTCCTTAGATATTCTGTCAGATCATGAGCAATACAGAGATGTACTGTCATAGCCAAGCCTTAACCTAAGAATAAGGTCCCTATTGGAGGAGTTAGAGAAAGGATGGAAGGAGCGGAAGGGGTTTGCAACTCCATAAGAACAGCAATACCAACTAACCAGAGTTCTCAGGGACTAAACAACCATCCAAAGAGTACACATGGACAAATCCATGGCTCCAGCTTCATAAGTAGCAGAGGATGACCTTTACAAGGAACAAGTTGGAGGAGAAGCCCTGGTTCTGCCAAGGCTTGACTCCCCAGAGCAGGGAATATCAGCACAGGGAAACAGGGCAGGTGGATGCGTGAGAGAACACCCTCTCAGAATTTGGGGAAACAGGGTATGTTAAGGGTGGATGGATGGGAAACTCAGAAAAGGAATCACATTTGAAATGTAAAGTTTAAAAACATCAATAAAAAAAGAAAAAAGAAAGGAGGTCTTCCATAAAACACAGTGCCATGCTACAATGCAGCATTTCTCACCCACTTTCAAAAAGCCATGGCCGATCCTATATATCCAGGTTCAATGAGGGCACTGATGTCCAGGTGCCAAGACATATTTTCAGAGCAAATTCCTCTCGGGTACAAGTCCCTCTGAAGGTAAGCAGGATTCATCCATCCAAGATTAACCCTGTGGGATGATGTCATACAGGGAAGGCAGATACAAGATAGAACGAGGACTGTCATGGATAAGAAGGAGGATGGGTGAGAGACAAGTTTTGAGGGAAGAGGAGGAGATTTGGAACAGAAGGGGAGAAAGCTGCCAAGAGAACCGGAGGCTGATATAAAGATTTACTCTGTATTTACAGGTTGTCATGAATATTCTTAAGGGATGGATGTGTAGGGGCTTTGTATGTTTGGGTGGGCACCATTATATCTTGTGTAAACTGGATCAGAAGTTATTGTGTTGTGTGTTCTTTCATATAGTGATTTAAGTTTAAAAGTGAGTGTGTGGTGGCTAAAACTCTGGGATGTATTTTCTGGACAGGGGTGAAGCTTGCCTTGGCAACTGGACTGGTAGAGATTGTTGCCAAGCTCAGAGAGAGGCCATCATCAGTGTGATATATATGGGATGGAAAGGCAGGTGAAAGGCTTTGATGACTGAGGATTAAGATATCCACCAGATATCTTGGGGGCACTGTGGTAAAAAAGAAAGTGGGGGGTAAAAAAAAGCCACTTTTTATAATTTTACAGCTTCGATAACACCCCCTGACCCCTCCCAATACAAGCATATTGAGAAAATGGCATCTGAACAGAGAGCTCTTTTATTTCTCTGAAGCACGGGGACTGGGAAAACATCCTTTTTCATGGCGAGTCTCAGGATCCATGCTAAGATACTTTAATGTGGTTCCCCAAATACAGACATTGTGGTACCATTTTTAGGGATTTAAGTGGAATCAAAATGAAGAGGGATCAGAGGCAGAAGGAACTAAAAGAGTTTAAAGTGAAAAGAAATTTCCAATCCAAACAGCCCTAAGGTGGAAATTGCCCAGTGCTTGGTTTCAAAGTAATGATGGATGCAATTGCTTCTTGAGCAAAAGGAAGTGGCCTTTTATGGTCATACCTTTCCACAGCTGACACACATCTTGGTAGCTTCTGTAGAGCAAACCATCGCACCTTAAAAGTCTCCTTTGAAGAAAAGAAGTAAAATGTGTCTTTTAAAGTAAAAAAATAAATAAAATAAAAATTGCTAGTGAGTGGTGGTCTGAAACTCCAGGTAGAGAGCTTAACAGATAGATGGTATAAATTTAATGCACTAATAAGTCTTACAAGATACTCATTCTCTCTAATGTGGGCTCCATGGGAATTTTGAGTAAAAATCCTGGTTTGAAAAGCTGCCTGCTTCTTGTTAGCAGGAATTAATAGAAGTGTGATTAAATTGTTTATTTAGTTATAAGGAGAAAATACAAATTTTGTCTGAGTCATGTGTGAAATTCTGCCTGCAATTCACAACTAGTACAGGAAAAAATAAAAGTGTTTAGCACCAGGCATAGTGCATTACAGACATACATTAAAGAAGTTGTTAGTGAGTGGAAGTCTTATGCTCCAGGTGGAGAGCTTAACAGATAAATGGTATATTTTGGTCTGCAGGATACTCATATTCTTTCTTTCTTTTTTTTTTTTCGAGCTGGGGATCAACAGGGCCTGCGCTTCCAGGCAAGCGGCCTCTACCACTGAGCTAAATCCCCAACCCCTCATATTCTTTCTAACATGGGCTCCACAGGAATTTTGGTTTGAGTTCCTGAACTGACAGATTAGAGAGACCTAGAACAGGTTCATACAGTATTGTTTAATTTACTTCATTTGTTTTAGATTGCTTTAATTTTCAAAACGACTGGCACCTGAAGGCTATACTTAATTTTCAGTGTGTATACTATTGTATTCAATGTAATTCTTCAATTGCATTCAACATCAACAAAGCCTGGAAGTGTCCCAGTGGCTGAATCTTTGCAAGCTGAGGTTTGCACACTTTCTGAGATGTGGTTCTTTTCAGTTGCTGTTACCTGCATTTAAAGACAGTTTGGGGGCAGTACGTCAGAGTGTCCATGGCCTTTGCAGGTTTTCCTCCTTTTTCCCAATCTGTGAATGATCCACATTCCTCTGTGCCTTAGGGTGCCTGTGGGATCACATGATGTTTTGGTGAATGAGAACACAATATGAACCAGATGCCCTCCATGATGAAGTAAAAGAGTGAGAACTTTGCAGCAGTTCCACAAAGTGCCTGTGAGGGATGATTCAGCAGCAACAAAGACTTCTGGGGCATCTCTAGGGATTATGAGAACATAGCTCTTACTTCTATACTCTGACAAGAACTGCAGCTGCATTTGTGTATAAATTATCCTCGTATACTGAATCAAGGCAGAGACTGGGAGCATTTCATATCATTCTTGCAATGCCATGTTATTTATTTAAGTACCTTAGTAGCTTCATGATGTCTAAATTTACTCTAGTGGGTTTTTTTTAATTGCATTTTTATTTACATTTTAAATGTTATCTCATTTCCTGGTTTCCTTTCCAGAATCCTGCTACCTTCCTCCTGCCACCCAATTCTATGAGGGTTCTCACTCACCCACCCATTCCCTCCAAAATCCTCACCCAGATATTACCCTACACTGGGGCATCGAACCTTGACAGTTCCAAGTGCTTCTCCTCCATTGATGGCCGACAAGTTCATCCTCTGCTATATATGTGGATGGAGCCATGGGTCCATGCTTGTGTTCTCTTGGGATGGTGAATTAGTCCATGGGAGCTCTGGGGGGGGGTTCTGGTTGTTTCGTATTGTGTTCTTCTTATGGGGTTGAACACACCTTAAGTTACTTCAGACATTTCTCTGACTCCTCTATTGGGGACCTTGTTCTCAGTTCAATGGTTAGCTGCAAGCATCCTCTCTATATTTGTAAGGCTGTGGAAGAGCCTCTCAGCACAGAGCTATATCAGGCTCCTGTCATCATGCACTTCCTGGCATCTACAGTATTGTCTGGGTTTGGTGGCTGTATATCAGATGCATCCCCGTGTGAGGTAGTCTCTGAATGGCCTTTCAGTCTCTGATCCACACTTTGTCTTTTTATTTCCTTCTGTGAATATTTTTGTTCCCCCTTCTAAAAATGTCTGAAGAATTTACACTTTGGTCTTCCTTCTTCTTGAGCTTCATGTAGTTTGGGAATTATATTTTGGGTATTCTGAGCTTTGAGGCGAATATTCACTGATCAGTGAATGCATATCATGTGTCTTCTTTTGTGATTGATTTACCTCACTCAAGATGATATTTTCAACTTCTATCCATTTGCTTAAGAATTTTATGAAGTCATTGTTTTTAATAGCTGAGTAGAATTCCATGTGTAAATGTGCCACATTTTCCATATCCATTCCTCTGTTGAAGAAAATCTTGGTTTTCTTGATCAAGTGATCATAGGTATTTGGGTTCAATTTGGTTTTCAATTCTATTCTATTGATCTACCTGCCTGTCTCTGTACTAATGCCATATAGTTTTTATCACTATTGTTCTGTATTACAGCTGGAGGTTAGGGATGTTGATTCATGCAGAAGTTCTTTTATTTTTGAAAATAGTTTTAGCTCTCCTGTGGTTTTGTCATTGCAAATAAATTTTCATGTTGCTATTTCTAACTCTATGGAGAATTTACTTGGGATTTTGATGGGGATTGCATTGACTCTGTAGATTGCTTTTAGCAAGATAGCCATTTTTAAAATATTAATCCTGCAAATGCATGAGCACGGGAGATCTTGCTATTTTCTGAGTTGTGCTTCAAGTTTTTTCTTCAGAGACTTGAAGTTCTTGTCATACAGATATTTCACTTGCTTTGTTAGAGTCACCGTAATATATTTTATATTATTTGTGACTATTATGAAGCGCATCATTTTCCTATTTTCTTTCTCAGCCTGTTTATCTTTTGAGTAGAGTTTTTGATTTTGTTTATAGAGTGGATTATATTTTGATGGATTTCCATATATTGAACCATCCCCTACATCCCTGGGATAAAGACTAATTGATCATGGTAGATGATCATTTGATGTGTTCTTGGATTCGGATAAAGAAAATTTCATTCCGTATTTTTGCAGCGATATTCATGAGGGAAATTGGTCTGAAGTACTCTTTCTTTGTTGCATCTTTGGTTTAGGTATAAGTGTAATTGAGGTATCATAGAATGAATGGGTAGTGTTCCTTCAGTTTCTATTTTTGTGGAATAGTTTTCTGAGTATTGATATTAGCTCTTTTAAGCTTCTCGATAGAATTACTACTAAACCTATCCGGTTCCTGGACTTTTTTTTTTTTTGGTTAGGAGATTTTATTGACTGCTTCTATTTCTTCCAGAGTTATGAGACTGTTTAGATGGTATATCTGATCCTGATTTAACTACCATACCTCATATTTGTCTCAATACATTTTCTCCAGATTTTCCAGTTTTTGAATATAAATTTTGTAGTAGGATCTGGTGACATTTTTAATTTCCTCAGATGCTTTTGTTATGTCTCCCACTTCACTTCTGATTTTGATAATTTGGATACATACTCTGTGCCCTCTGGTTAGTCTGGCTAACAGTTTATTTATCGTGTTGATTGTCTCAAAGAACCAGTTCCTGGTTTTTATTGATTCTGTGTAGAGTTCTTTTTGATTTTTGATTTGATAGAGTTTGATTATTTCCTGACAGCTACTCCTCTTGGATGTATTTGCTTCTTTTTGTTCTAGAGCTTTTAGCTGTCAAGCTGCTAGTATATGCTCTCTCCAGTTTCATTTTAGAGGCACTCAGAGCTATGAGTTCTCCTCTTAGCACTCATTTCATTGTGTCCCATAAGTTTGGGTATATTGTGCCTTCATTAAATTTAAAAAGTCTTTAACTTTTTATTTCTTCCTTGACCAAGATATCATTGAGTAGAGCAGTGTGCAACTGCCATGTTTTTGTTGTTATTGAAGACTAGTCTTAGTCCATGGTGATCTTATAGGATGCATGGGATTATTTGAATCTTCTTTTCTATCTTGAGGTCTGTTTTGTGACTGATTATATGGACAATTCTGGAGAAGGTACCATGAGGTGTTGAGAAGAAGGTATATTCTTTTGTTTTAGGATGAAGTGTTCTATAAATAACTGTTAAATACCTTTGGTTTATAATCTCTTTTAATTTTGTTGTGTCTTTTGTTCAGTTTCTGTTTTCATGATCGGTCAATTGATGAGAGTGGGTTTTCAAGTTTCCCACTATTATTGTATGAGGTACAATGTGTGCTTTGAGCTTTAGTAAGGTCTCTTTTATGGTAGTAGGTGCCCTTGCATTTGGAGTTTTGGTATTTATAAATGAGAGTTCAGCCTTGTAGATTTTTCCTTTATAAATATGAAGAGACATTTCTTTTTTTATAATTTTTGGTTGAAAGCTGATTTTATTCCATATTCGAATACGTACTCCAGCTTGTTTCCTTGGACCATTTGCTTGGAAAGCTGTTTTTCAGCCTATGTTTCTGAGGCAGTATCTGGCTTTGTCACTGAAGTGTGTTTCCTGTATGCAGCAAAATGCTTGGTCCTCTTTATGTATCCAGTCTGTTAGGCTATGTCTTTTTATTGGGGAATTGAATCCATTGATGTTGAAAGATATTAGGGACCAATGATTGATGCTTCCTGTTATTTCTGTTGTTAGAAGTGGAATTATGTTTGTGTGACTATCTTCTTTTGGTGTTAGTTTATAGAAGGTTAATTTCTGGCTTTTGAAAGGTGTATTTTTCCTTTATTGTGTTAGAGTTTTCCATCTAGTATCCTTTGTAGGGGTAGATTCCTGTGAAATTTGTTGTGTACCTTTTGTTTGTCATGGAATATCATGGTTTCTCTAGCTATTGTAATTGAAAGTTTTGTTTGGTATAGTAGCCTGGGATGGCATCTGTGTTCTCTTAGGGTCTATATGTTATTTGCCCAGGATCTTTTAGCTTTCACAGTCTCTGTTGAGAAGTCTTGTGTGATTCTGTAGGTCTGCCTTTTTTTTCTTGACATTTTCCCTACTGCTTTTATTATTCTTTCTTTGTTTTGTGCATTTGGTATTTTGACTCTTATGTGACAGGATGAAATTTTTTTCTGGTCCAATCTGTTTGTAGGTCTGAGGGCTTCTTGTATGCTCATGGGCAACTTTTTCTTTAGGTTAAGAAAACTTTTCTAGTATAATTTTTGTTGAAGATATTTACTATCTCTTTAAGTTGAGAATCTTTGCTCTGTTCTATACCTATCAACCTTAGTTTTGATCTTATCACTGTTTCCTGGATTTCCTGCATGTTTTGGATTAGGATTGTTTTATGTTTTGCATTTCCTTTGGCAGTTGTGTCACTGTGTTCTATGATATCTTCTGCCCCTGAGATTATCTCTTCTATGTCTTGTATTGTGTTGTTCATACTTATGTCTATGACTCCTGATATCTTTCCTAAGATTTCTATTTCCAGTGTTGTCTCCTTTTGTGATTTCTTTATTGTTTCTATTTCCATTTAGTTCCAGGCTGAATGATTTTGTTCAAATCCTTAATCTGTTTGGTTAATATCTGTGTTTCCTCTTTTGTTTTTCTACCTGTTTACATGTGTTGTCCTGTATTCCTTTAAGGGAGTTATTTTGTCCTTCTTACATCAAAGTGTCCTCTAACACCATCATGATTTGTAATTTTATATCAGAATCTTGCTTTCCCAGTGTGTTGGGGCATACAGTGTTTGCTATGTTCCATGAACTGTGTTCAGATGATGCCAAGTGGCCTTGATGTCTGTTGTTTATGAATTTGTCCTTTCCACTTGCCATCTCACTCATCATCCATGATGTTAGCTGGTCTTGCTGTCTCTGACTGGCCTTTCTGAGGGCCCCGTAAAGTCTGTGTGTCACTCGTGAGAAAACTGTCTCTTTCTCAGAAATTCTGGGAATTGCAAAGATTCCCCTGGTTGCAGGCAGAAACTGGAAGGGACCTGTCCCAGACTGTTCCTGAGGTTCCTGTTGGGCCAGGGGATTGTGGAGAGATAGTGGCTCTCACCTTGGCCCTTGGGTGTTAGAGCATCTTTATGGGAGATCAGCTCTCTCCCATGGCATCTGGGTACAGTGAGCTGTGCCCATACCCAAATGTCTGCTCAGGGCATGGTTCAGACACCAGGAACCCATATTTGTAATATATGTTTTTCATGCACTGTGCCTGGTGCTACAGATTTTTTTTATCTTTTGTTTTGGAATCACGTGTTGAAACCCCTATCTGTGATTAGGACCTCTTCTATTTCAAAAGAAAGTGTTTCAGCACCTGTGACTTAATCCATTCTCCTCTTTTGACCTAAGATAGGACAGTTTCATTTTCACAGCAGTGGATCACAATTTAGGAACAGATTCTCCCTGGTTTCCTGCACTTGAGTTCATGTGACTTGTTTTGGCAGGAACCAATTTTTGACTGAAAATAAAACTCTAACTTTCAGGCCATAATCTTTCAATTTTCAAGTGATAACATAACAGTTTTGTTTGACAATGGTAGCAGTGAAATATTTATAAAAGAATCTCATCCATGCAGGGCTGTCTCCAGTGGGCATCTGTAGGTATTTTTCTTTCAATCAGCAAATCACAACTTGTTACTTGAATAACATCCAAATTGGTGGGTTGTCTGACTGCCACACTTGGGCTCTTCAGTAATTCCTCTTTGAACTTTCTGCTGTAAAACACTGTTCACAGTCCCAGATATGTTCCCCTTGGTTATAGTCAAACTCCAGTAATCCATTAAAATCAAAACTCATTGGTTGGTAATTTTTTGTCAGTTTGATTTATATCTTCAGTTCTTATCTAACCTAAAGGTCCATAGGGGGCAAACCAATCAACAGTGATATAATCTACATTTAAAGACAAATTTTCTATAAAGATCCATCCTTTTTTCCAAATAGTCTCATATAGCTTCTTTGTTTTTTACAATAGATCTGGGTGTCATTTTCCTCCTAATTCTTGGTTCATCTTCCAAGAACATCTTTAATTATGAAAAACATGAATAAAACTTGTAGAACCAACAATTATGTGACACAGCTACTTCCTAGGTTAACAGTGCAAATCATGAAGCCAGCATAGCTGTTTTCACAGTGTGCCAGCAATCTGAGTCAAATTCTGTGCTTGTTGATATGATATTCTTTACTTTCAATTTGATTCTCTGCCGGTTAAACTCTTGGGGCTGTTAACATAATCATTGACAAAATTGTTTCTGAATATCTCTAGAAAAGTCCTAAATGTACTACTCCTGTTTTCAAGTAGTACCTTAGTTAACCCTACTTGGATCTCTTCTCTGTGCCTTCCAGATTATTATCTCCCCCTAATGAATTTCATTAAACAAAATAATTAGAATAGTTTCAACTCAGATGATGGTGAAAAGGTTCAGTAGGAAAGGACAAATGAAAAGAAATCATAGCACTGAACTCCTTTTATAAGGTATGTAGAATTTCTTAGAATTATAATCAACAAAATAAAAGATCATAAATACTAAGCCCCTAGTGAGAAGTCAGCTACATTATTAGAGTGACAAAGATAATAGATGTATAGATGATCCAAGAATATTATAAAGAAATGCAAGAAGAATAAAGAATTAGGATTTGTCCTTCTTGGTCATGACTTACACCTGGTTGTTAAAATGTTAAATAATGCAGAAACAGAACAATTATTTTAGTGAACAAATTATTTTAGGATTACGAATAACAACTACAACAATTTCTAAGCCTAAACTATCAGGATTAGGCAAATCTGCAAATATAATTCACCATTAAAGAATAATAATATACTGCATAAACAAGGGTGATTCACATGGACCGAATCAGATTCTAATTGTATTCTAAGAATCTTGAAATCACAAGGTGCTGACAGTCAAAGAACATGCTTGCTTTCTTGCTTGCTTGCTTACTTGATTGCTTGCTTGCTTGAGCTAAAATGATTTGTAGAAATTAAGAAATGGGATGTGGAGTTGATGATAATAAATTTTTCTTTTACCCATGTTTTAACCTGGAACCCTGGGCATATGAGAAATATATGCCCAGAACAAAATGATAAGTTCTGTACTTCTAGAAACCATGAATGTTTTTTAATCTGTATAAATAAAGACATTTTCTGATTGCTAATCAGTTAGACTTGCAAAGCAATGAAGTCATAGAGTTTTACTCATACATTCCCTTGCTCCTAATAACCACTATGGAACCCATTCACGAGTCCAGCCCTCAGCAATTAGGCCAGAATCACAATATCAACATGAAGATCAAAGAAACTTGAAAAGGAAGTAAAAATAAATCTCTAAAGAAATATACTGAATTTCCGGTCACATTATCCCTTTGAAAAATAAAATCTACACAATTATAATAAAAGACATTTAAAATAATACCCCTAAGTCTACATAGAAAGAAAAAAACATATCTATAGACATCTAAGCATTTACAAATCTGAATGTAAATTTAACAAACATACATACTTCATTTTTTTAAAAAACAGCAAAAATGAAGCTCGAAAAAGTAAATAAAAATAGTTAAAATCATCAAATATCAGATGGATTAATGACACGAATTGCTCCTGATGCAGAGACAATACAAAAGCTATTAAAAGAAGTACTGTAGACCTCCACATCAAACCAGATACACTCAAACTAATGGAAGAAAAAGTGGGGAAGCATCTCGAACACAGGGGCACTTGAGAAAATTTCCTGAAAAAACACCATTGGCTTACACTCTAAGATCAAGAATTGACAAATGGGATCTCATACATAAAGCTACAAAGCTTCTGTAAGGCAAAGAACACTGTCGTTAGGACAAACCGGCAACCAACAGATTGGGAAAAGATCTTTACCAATCCTACAACTGATAGAGGGCTTATATCCAAAATATACAAAGAACTCACAAATGTAGACAGCAGGAAGACAAATAACCCTATTAAAAAATGGGGCTCAGAGCTAAACAAAGAATTCACAGCTGAGGAATGCCGCATGGCTGAGAAACAACTAAAGAAATGTTCAACATCTTTAGTCATAACGGAAATGCAAATCAAAACAACCTGAGATTTCACCTCACACCAGTCAGAATGGCTAAAATAAAAAACTCAGGTGACAGCAGATGCTGGTGAGGATGTGGAGAAAGAGGAACACTCCACCATTGTTGGTGGGATTGCAGACTGGTACAACCATTCTGGAAATCAGGTTCCTCAGAAAATTAGACATTCCATTACCTGAGGACCCAGCTATACCTCTCTTGGGCATATACTCAAAAGATTCTCCAACATACAACAAAGACACATGCTCTACCATATTCATAGCAGCCTTATTTATAATAGTCAGAAGCTGGAAAGAACCCAGATGACCTTCAACAGAGAAATGGATACAGAAAATGTGGTACATCTACACAATGGAATATTACTCAGCTATCAAAAACAATGACTTTATGAAATTCATAGGCAAATAATGGAATTGGAAAATATTATCCTGAGTGAGGTAACACAATCACAGAAAATCATACATGGTATGCACTGATTGATAAGTGGATATTAGCAAAAATGCTCGAATTACCCTAGATGCACAGAACACATAAAACTCAAGAAGGAAGACAAAAATGCAGATGCTTCACTCCTTTAAAAGGGGAACAAGAATACCCTTGGGAGGGGATAAGGAGGCAAAGTTTAGAACACAGACTGAAGGAACGCCCATTTAGAGCCTGCCCCACATGTCCCGCGCTACGTCTCGCCAGCAGGAACGACGCGGCACACCCAGGATCCTACTACAGAAAAGCTTTAATGCATCTTGAGAGGGAGAGCATAAGTTACAATGCGGAGACGCCGAAAGTGAGGAATAACCGGCCCCTTATATAGGAAACTATCCTCGCCTAGGACGTGTCACTCTCTGACTGGTCGCTGCCAATTATGCCAGATGACGCACTAAAACGTCGTGTCCCTTTGAGTAGGGAAGCTACCAGGCGCCTGCGACATTCTTTTTACTAGGTGCTGCCTTCCGGATGCGTTGCCATCTTGTAACGGAGTATGTAAGGACAGCTCCTCACATCTGTGAGGACAGCTCCTTGGACAGCTCCTCACACCCACATGTCTCTCATACATATACAGCCAGCAACTAGATAAGATGGATGAAGCAAAGAGGTGCAGGCTGACAGGAAGAGGATGTATATCTCTCCTGAGAGACACAGCCAGAATATGGGAAATACATAGGCGAATGCCAGCAACAAACCACTGAACTGACACTCGGACCCCAGTTGAAGGAATCAAAGAAAGGACTGAAAGAGCTTGAAGGGGCTGGAGACTCCATATGAACAACAATGCCAACCAACCAGAGCTTCCAGGGACTAAGTCACTACCCAAGACGATACATGGATTGACCCTGGGCTCCAAATTCATAGGTAGCAATGAATAGCCTAGCACGGGCAACAGTGGAATGGGAAGCCCTTGGCTCTGCCAAGGCTGGACCCCTATTGAATGGGATTGTTCGGGGGAGGGTGGTAATGGGGAGAGGATGGGTAGAAGAACACCCACATAGAAGGGGAAGCGGAGGGGTTAGGGGGATGTTGGCCTGGAGACCTGGAAAGGGAATACCATTTGAAATGTAAATAAGAAATACCCAATTTAATAAAGATGGAAAAAAATACAAAAAAAATTCTATTTTGAGTTGTACAAAAGAAAGAAGAGAAAGAAACATAAATAAATCTCAAAGTGGATTAAAAAAAAAGGACTGGAAATTGGTGGTAGTTGAAATCTAGTTGAACCACCCATTCAACAGGATGAGTCAAGCTAGAGCCCTCAGCTGAAGCAATTCTGGTTCCCCAACCCTCCCTCTCACACAGACACACAGTGCTCTTCTCTTCTCCAGTCAAGCATCACATTGTCAGGTCGGCTACCCCAGGCAAGGGAGTTTTTGTTAGGGTCTGTATCACTGTGTGAGGAAGATATGTACCTTGCAGGCAGTAATAAACTCCCAAATCCTCAGCCTCTACTCGGCTGATTTTAAGTGTAAAATCTTTCTCTGATCCAGTGCCACTGAACCTATCAGGGACTCCAGAGCCCAGCTTAGACACCTGATAGATTAGGCGCTTCGGAGACCGGCCAGGACTCTGTAATAACCAATTCAAATATGTCTTTCCATCACTGTGTACGAGGCTCTGACTTGACTTGCAAGAGATGGAGACTGATTGTCCAATGGCAACCGACAAAGATGGTGGTGTCTGGGTCATCACAACATCTCCTCTGGTTTCTGAAATTATAATACAATAGTGTAAACTCACTTGCAAACTTCTTGAATAATCTTTGTAAAATCTTTTATGCTATTTCTTTCAGGTGAGGTCCTGTCAGTTTTTGAGATTTAAAAATATTTTATATCAAATGCTTTTTCACAAAAGAAATCATTTGAAGGTTCTAAACATCACAGTCCACACCATTCCATTGAAATTTATGTCAGAATCTTGATCTTAGCACAGCTACTCTTCCATCTGGAATTTCTAATTAGGATATAACAAAACCTCACATTCCTATCCTGGAGAATGTGACCTGTCCCATCACAAATGAACAGCAACCAAAGGCAGTCACAGGTCACCACCCATCCCCATTCTCCTCCTCCACATTCCACTCTCCTTACCCTGGATCCAGAGCATTAGCAGAAACAGGAACTGGGCAGGAATCACCATTTTGAGGAAGTGAACTTAGGAGAGTGATCAGTGAAGGCCGGAGAACAGTTGAGATTTTATCTCAGGCCAGTGGGGCAAAGACCTCTCTAGGGAGCAATATGCAAATGCTCTGGTCTATATAACAGTATACATAGAACCGACATGGGCTTCTTGAATGGGAAAATAACTCAAGAACAGAAAGTAATAAAACAAAATGTGATTACTGAGGGGAACACTTCAACAATGAAGATAGTCTATTTTTATTGGATTTTTAAAATATATTTACATTTCAAATGTTATTCCCTTTCCTGGTTTCCTGTCCACAAACCCCCTATTCCATCTTCTTCTCTTCTTCTGTGAGGGTGTTCCCGTTAAACTACCCCCTTTTCCTGCCTCCCAGCCCTGATATTCCCCTATACTGGGGGGTCCAGCCTTGGCAGGACAAAGGGCTCTCCTCCCATTGTTGCTCACCAAGGTCATCCTCTGCTACATATACAGCTGGAGCTTGGGTCTTTCCATGTGTACTCTTTTGATTGTGGGTTAGTCTCTGGGAGCTCTGGTGAGTTAGTATTATTGTTCTTATGGGGTTCCAATAGGGACCCTGTTCTCAGTAGAAGGATTGGCTGTGAGAGTCTGCCTCTGTATTAGTCATTCTCTGGCAGTGTGTCTAAGGAGACAGCTACATCAGTCTCCTGTCAGCTATCCCCAATAGTGTCTGGGTTTGGTAGCTGTATGTATATGGGCTGGATTTCCAGTTGGAGCAGGCTCTGAATGGCCACTGTTTCAGTCTCTCCTCTAAAGTTTGTCTCCATATCTCCTTCTATGAATATTTTTGTTCCCCTTCCTAAGAAGGACTAAAGCCTCCACACTTGGCTTGAGCTTCATGTGATCAGTGGATTGTACCTTGAGCATTCCAAGCTTTTTGACTAATATTCATTTATCAGTGTGTGCATACTATGTATATTCTTTTGTGATTCATTTACTGGGGACAATAATTTCTAGTTCCATCTATTTGCCTAAGAATTTTATTACATCATTGTTTTTAATAGCTGATTAGTACTCCATTGTATAAATGTACCACATTTGTTGTATCCATTCTTCTGTAGATGGACACTTGGGTTCTTTCCAGTCTGACTAGTATAAATAAGGCAGCTATGAACATAGTAAAGTATATGTCCTTGGGGTTCGGTATTTAGCTCAGTGGTAGAGCGCTTGCCTAGCAAGCACAAGGCCCTGGGTTCGGTCCCCAGCTCCGAAAAAAAAAAAAAAGAAAAAAAAAGTATATGTCCTTGTTATACGTTGCAGCATATTTGGGTATATGCCCAGGAGAAGTATTGGTGGGGTCTAAGGTAGTACTATGTCCAATGTTCTAAGGAAACTCCAGACTGATTTGCAGAGTGGTTATAGGAGCTTGCAATCCCACCAACAATGGCTGAGTTTTCCTCTTTCTCCACATCCTCGCTAGCATCTGTTGTCACCTGAATTTTTGATCTTAACCGTTCTGACTGGTGTGAGGTGGAATCTCAGGGTTGTTTGCATTTACATTTCCCTGAGGACTAAGGATGTTGAACATTTCTTTATATACATCCCAGTCATTAGATATTCCTCAGCTAGGAATTCTTTGTTTAGCTCTTTAATAGGCTTATTTGGCTCCCTGGAGTCTAACTTCTTGAGTACTTTGTATATATAGGATATTAGCCCTCTACTGGATTTAGGATTAGTAAAGATCCTTTCCCAAACTTTTAGTCGTCTTTTTGTCCTAATGACAGTGTCCTTTGCCTTACAGAAGGTTTGCAATTTTATATAGTCCCATTTGTCAATTCTTAATCTTGGCATAAGCCATTGGTGCTCTGTTCAGGAATTTTTCCCCAGTGTCCATACATTCGAGGCTCTTCCCCACTTTTTCTTCTATTAGTTTGATTGTATCTGGTGTTATGTGGAGGTGTTTGACCCACTTGAACTTAGGCTTTGTACAGGGCCATGAGAATGGGTTGATTTGCATTCTTGTACATGCTGACCTCTCCTTGAACCAGCACCATGTGTTGAAAATGCTGTCTTTTTTTCCTCTGGATGGTTTTAGGTCCTTTGTCAAGGATCAAGGTAATATAGGTATGTGGGTTCATTTCTGGGTTTTCAAATCTATTCCATTGTTTTACCTGCCTATCTCTGCACCAATACCATACAGTTTTTTTCTTTTCTTTTCTTTTCTTTTTTTATCATGATTTCTCTGTAATACAGCTTGAGGACAGGAATAGTGATTCCCCCAGAAGTTTTTTGTTGCTGAGAATGCTTTCAGTTATCCTCGGTTTTTGTTATTCCAAGTGAATTTGCGAATGGATTTTTCTAACTCTATGGAGAAGTGAGTTGAGATTTTGATACGGATTGCATTTAATCTATAGATTGCTTATGGTAAAGTGGCCATTTTTACTACATTAATCCTGGGAACCCATAAGCATGGGAGATATTTCTATATTTTGAAATCTTCAATTTCTTTCTTCTGAGACTTGAAGTTTTTGTCATATGGATCTTTCACTCGCTTTGTTAATTTTACACTGAGGAGTTTTACATTATTTCTCACTTTTTGGAGCATGTAATTTTCCTAATTTCTTTCTCAGTCTGTTTATCAATTGAGTAGAGGAAGGCTTGTCATTTGTTTGAGTTAATTTTATATCCAGCCACTTTAGTGCAGTTGTTTATCAGGTTTAGGAGTTCTCTGATTGAATTATTGGGGTCACTCGAATATACTATCACATCATTTGCAAATAGTGATATTTTGACTTTTTCCTTAACTGTTTCTATCTCTTTTGACTTCTTTTTGTTGTCAAAATGCTCTGGGTAGGACTTCAAGTACTACATTGAATAGGGAGGGAGGGAGTGGGCAGCGCTGTCTAGGACCTGATTTTTGTGGTATTGCTTCAAGTTTCTCTCCATTTAGCTTCATGTGGGTCCTGGTTTGCTGTATAGTGCTTTTATTAAGTTTATGTATGGGGCTTAAATTACTGATCTTCCCAAGCCTTTTATAATGGAGGGGTGTTGAATTTTGTCAAATGCTTTCTCAGCATCTAATGAAATGCTTGTGTGTTTTTTCTTTGATTTTTCTTTTTTTTTTTACACATAGTGGATTACATTGAACCATCCCTATATCTCTGGGATGAAGCTTACTTGATCATTGTGAATAATTGAATAATTGTTCTGTTGTGTTCTTGAATTTGTTAGAGAGAATTTTATTGAGTATTTTCACATTGATGTTCATTAGGGAAATGGGTTTGAAGTTTCTGTCATTGTTGGGTCTTTGTTAGATTCAGGTATATGCAATAACTGTGACTTCATAGAATGAATTGGGGAATGTTCCTTCAGTTTCTATTTTGTGAAGTGGTTTGGGCCGCATTAGGTCTTTTATGAAGGTGTGATAGAATTCAGCAGTAAACCCATCTGGTCCTGGCCTTTTTTGGTTTTGAGACACTTAATGGCTGCTTCTATTCCTTTAGGAGATATGGAATGCTTTAGATCGTTTATCTGATCCTGATTTTACTTTGGTACCTGATATCTGTATAGAGAATTGTCCATTTCCTCCAAAATTTCCAAGTTTGAGTATAGGCTTCATAGTAGGATCTAATGATTGTTTGAATTTCCTCAGTTTCTGTTACTATGTCTCCCTTTTTATTTCTGATTCTGTTAATTTGTCTGCCTTTATATGTTACTTGACCTTTTCCCATTACTGCTTTTAATATTCATTTTTTTTGTTTTGTGCATTAGGCATTTTGACTATTAGGTGACAGGAGGAATTTCTTTTGTAGTCCTGTTTACTTGTAATTCTGTACGCTTCTTGTATGTTCATGGGAATAATATAATATAGACAGAAAATATTTGAGAATGTCAGTGAAGTAAAGTTTTCTTACAAGAAAAGAAAGGTCATTAGCACTACCTTTTTATTAACTGATCATCAAGAAAAACAACAACAGAGGAGACTTACTGAGCCCAAAATCCTAAATAAAATTTTTTATAGTATACTAGATGATGGTTTCAGAACATACATCAATCATTTTAGCAGAAGGAACATGGTGCAAATATAAAATATAGTGCACAACAATATAAATGAAAAATTTAGAAATAATGTTATATTTTGTATCTTTTTAAACCAAAAAACTTATTACACACTAATTGAAGTAATGCATATATTAAGGAAATATGTAAATAATAAACTCTGATGAAGAAATAGAGTGTGATATAGCTAAAGAAGACCATGTAATTTTTAAAAAAATAAATTGAAATAAAAATAAAACCAAGAAGCATGATTATGCCATAGTTCTTTTCCTGCACATTATAGTTTATCTTTTTACACACATGGCTCCTGGAAATCTTTCCATGACTATAGCATTTATAAGAGGTTAAATCACTATTTGGAAAACTGTATTATCATCAGTGTCCTATACTTGCTGCTTAAACTTGTTTTGAGGACTTATTGTTTTTGTTTTGTTTGTTCATTTGGTTGGTTTTTTGTTTTTGTTTTTGTTTTGTCCAACTCACATTGATTTCTTAAATAAGTTATTTTCTAAAACTAAATGAGACCTTAATGATGTATATATGACATGAGAAAAACAGACGTATTTAATATAAACACTTGAACAGCCAGACACTCTCACTACAGTTACTGCTATGACTCTCCCTCAGCTACAATGGTTTTATTCTATCCTATTAACAGATTAATTCTCCATAGGCACACAAAATTCTCATTTCTTGATTTGAAATTAATGTCCATTTTAAGACTGTGAAAATTCCCAGTCTTACTGTGAATTTTACTGTGTTAAAATTTACTGTGTTAGATTTTACTGGAGCATTTTAGTGTTAGATAGTTTGTGTGAATAAAATCTATGCAACAAAAATTATTCCATTCCCTCAGTCTCTTCTCTGTCTTTTTCCTTACATTTTCATTAAACAGGAAAAATGTTGGGAAAAAAGTTTAATGGCTTGATTTGTGTCCTTATCTCTTCACTGGAGGTCTTGTGGACAACAAGAGGAAGCCTTTTCAAGTTCCAAGTTCCCAGTGTTAGGCATCTAAGCTAATGTCATCTGCATTGACTCCTTGGAGTCTCCCCCTCCTAGGTACTGGGCCTTCCTTGAAATTCCTCCAAAATCTCCTCCCCACACAATGCAGATTTTTATTTATTCTCTTGTCCTTCTGGGACTCTCTTTTATCCCTCAGCATACCTGATTCTGCCCCTGTACTCCTCTACCTGCCCACTTCCCCTAATCCCCTTACTATGCCTCCTATGACTATTTTGTTGTTCCTTCTAAGTGAGATTCAAGCATCTTTGCTTGGGCCATCCTTCTTGTTTAGCATTCCTTGGGTCTGTGGGGTATATTATGTGTATTCTGTACTTTTTATGGATAACATCCTTATCATTGAGGACATACCGCATATCCTTTTCAGTCTGATTGCCTCATACAGGATGATAGTTTAATTCAGTCCATTTAATGAAGTTTATGATGTCCTTTAAAAATAGCTGAACAGCCCCTTTGTGTAAGAACTACACTTTCTGTTTCCATTCTTTTGTTAAGGGACATTTATTTCCAGATTCTGCCTTTTATGAATAAAGCTGCTATAAACATTGTAGAGGATGTATTTGAAATATGATGGACCATCTTTTGGGTATATGCCCAGGAGCAGTATAGTTGGGTCTTCATGTAGAACAAAATCTACTTTTCTGAAAAACTGACAGGTTGATTTCCAGAGTGCTTGTACAAATTTGTAAACCCAAATGGAATACTCAATGGAGGAGTATTCCCTCTTCAGATCCTGACCAGTATGTGGTGACAACCACTTCAACCTCTCTTCAAGACCACTGAGCTTAGGTAGGAGAGAAAGGATGGTTAATAGGAAAGTGGTTTGTGGAACTCTTTCAGATTAGTTCTTTGGGGTGATTACCAGCAATTTGGTCCAATAAGAAATACCAAATACAAATAGGATGATTCTACTTTTTGTTGTCAGGATGCAAGCAGTCTAACCCAATAAGAACCTCCAATAATGAATCAGTACCAGCAGCATGATCCACCAGAAACATTGAGGCTCTGCTGAATTGTCACAAATGAGTAGAAGTGGCCAGAATCAGCTAGAATACCATGAAAAGTTCTTTGATGCTTTTCTTTCTACAAAGTGAAGACAACAGAAGACCAGTGAAGACCAGCAATGTACTTCACGGTGTAGCAATGAATTAGCCTCTCCTCACCGTTTTGGTGATTCTATTCATATTCTTTCCAAACATCATGTGCTCTCTCCAGTGTCTCTTTTCACCTAAATATCATATGATGTCTCACAAGACAGCATCTAGAAAAATATCATGTGACACAACTGAAGTGTTAACAAAACCAAAAATTTCCACTTAAGTCATTTTATTTAAATTTTACCCATTCTTACTGGTGTAAGGTGGAGTCTCAGAGTAATTTTGAATGGCATTTCCCTCAAGATGAATAATGTTAAAAGCATTGCTCTAGTGCTTCTTAGGCAGTCAAGATAGCTTTGTTGAAACTTCTGTTTTCCTCTGTACTCTGTTATCTAATTGAGTTATTTCTTTTAATTGGGTCATTTGGTTTGTTGGAGTCTAATTTCTTTAGTTCTTTATACATTTTATATATTATCCCTCTGCTGGATATAGGGTTTGAGAAGAAATTTTTCCCAATCTGTAGGTGGCTGTTTTTTTCCTATTGAAAGTGTCCTTTGTCTTACAGAAGCTTTCAGTTTCATGCAGTCCCATTTGTTATCTGTTGGGCTTAGAGCCTGAGCCATTGGACCAAGCTTTCTAGATGTGGGGAGATATGAATAGTTCTGGGCGTAGCATTGACTAATGAGGAGGATAGGTAACTCATGAAAAGGACTGGATTTGGGGGAATAAATGGAGAACTCCAGTGCCCAATACTAATATTTTATCCCATTCAACAAATTATTTTGTTTAAAAACAAAAGCATACAAGTGATGGAACTTCAAGGAGGATTGCTTTTGATAAGATGGCCATTTTTACTGTGTCAATTCTGCTAATCCATGAGAATGGGAGATTGCTTCATCTTGTGAGGTCTTATTCTATTTCTTTTTTCATATACTTGTAGTTCAGACCTTTCCCTTGTTTGATTAGAGTTACACTAAGATAATTTATAATTTTTGTGACTATTGCAAATGGTGGTTTCCCTATTTTCTTTTTCAGCACATTTATCATTTGAGTAAAGGAAGGCTACTGATTTGTTTGAGTTAATTTTATATCCAGCCACTTTGCTGAAGTTGTCTATCAGCTGTGGGAATTATGGTGGAATTTTTCGGGTCAATTATGTATATACTATACTATCATCCCCAAATAGTAATATCTTAATTTCATCCTTTTAATTTATATTTATTGATTTCTTTTTGCTGTCTTACTTCTCTAGCTAGAATTTTGAGTATAATATTGAATATATAGGGAGAAAGTGGGCAGCCTTGTATAGTCCCTGATTTTTGTAGGATTGCTTTAAGAATGACTCCATTTAATTTGATATTGGCTATTTTTTTGCTTTATATTGCTTTTATTTTGTTTATATATGGATATTGACTTCCTGATCTCTCCTAGACTTTTAACATGAAGGGGTATTGATTTTTGTCAAAGGCTTGTTCAGGCTCTAATCTAATGATTATATGATTTTTTCTTGAGTTTGTTTATGCAGTTGTTTATATTGATGGATTTTTGTATATTGAACATTCCCTGCATCCTTGTGATGAAGCTTACTTGATTGTGTTGAATGATGATTTTGATTTATTCTTAGATTCATATGTGAGAATTTTATTGAGTATTTTGGCATCCATCTTCATAAGGGAAATTGGTCTAAAGTTGTCTTTTTTTGTTGGGTCTTTGTGTGCTTTTGGTATCAGATAAAGGTCTGGTAGAATTCTGTAATAAAACCCGCTGGTCCTGGGCTTTTTCCTCTCTCAGGAGGATTTAATGACTTCTTCTATTTACTTAGTGGTAATAGGACTATATAGGTTGTTTACTTGCTCTTGATTTGAATTTTGTATGTGGTGTCTGTCTAGAAAATCATCCTATTCATATAGATTTTCCAGTTTTGTTGAGTGTAGGCTTTTGTAGTAAGATCTGCTGATTTTATTTAATTTCATCATTGTTTTTAATAAAACGAGTGTTAGTCTAATAAGATTCCATTGATGTAAATTATTTCTCACCCCCCTCTCTCTCCCTCTCTCTTTCTTCTTCTTGAGATTTTATCTCATGGACAGTGTTTTGCATTGAATATATTTGAGAGAGTTTGAGTTTCTAAGAAGTGGATATACAACCAGATTATCATTAACTATGTCATTTGGATTTTTCATATATGTCCATACATGTATACATACATATGGAATATATATGTAAACATAAAAACAAAGTATTTAAAGCTCTTTAATGACAATGACATTTTATTTAATATAATGTTACTCTCCATTCTTAAGTAGTAGAGCACAGGAAATAGTCAAACTCAGGGCTAAAAGCAACCATTTAGTGACAAAAATATAATACAATGAATTAAAAAGACCAAAAGCTGGTTCTTTGTGAAAATGAACAAGATAGATAAACCTCTAGCCTATAACGAGAGGGCATAGAGCCAGTATCTAAATTAACAAAATCAGAAATGAAAAGGGAGACATAACAACAGAAACCAGGAAAAGCCAAGAAAATCAACAGATCCCACTACAAAAGCCTATACTCAACAAAACTGGAAAATGTAGATAAAACGAATGATTTTTTAAACAGTTATCACATATCAAAATCAAATCAAAAGCAGGCAAAATATATAAACAGGCCCATATTTGCTAGAGAAATAAAAGAATCAATTACCCCCATGCCCAAGAAAAAAAGGCCCAGGGCCAGTTTGCTTTGTGAGCAAATCTACCATACCTTCAAAGAATAACTAATAGCAACAATCCTCAAGCTATTTCATAAAACACTATCAGAAAAATAATCCATACTTCCTTCTATGAAGCCACAATTAAGCTGATACAAAAACCATGCAAAGACCCAACAAAGAAAGAAATTTGCTTGTGAATATCGATGAAAAAATATTCAATAAAAATGTCACGAACTCAGACCCGTGGGAGAGAGACTCTTCAGCCTGGTCAGGTGGGCACCCTGAGGCTGCAGAGCGGAAGAGACCACCAACACTGCCCACCACTGCCTGGCACATCCCTGGCCCAAGAGGGAAACTGTACAAGGCCCTGGGTTCCTGGGGAGGGCCCAGGAGCTGCAGGAGCCCTGCCTGAGACACCCCGAACCTGGGGGAAACAGACCGGATAAACAGTTCTCTGCACCCAAATCCCGTGGGAGGGGAGAGCTAAACCTTCAGAGAGGCAGACACGCTGTGAAACCAGAAGAGACTGCTCTCTGCACACATTACTGATTCCAGAGGAAACACCAAAATCCATCTGGAACCCTGGGCACCGAGGTTCCCCCGGAAGGGGCGGCACAGATCTTCCTGGTTGCTGCCACTGCAGCGGAGAGCCCCCGTTGGGCAACCCCTAACGAACTTGAGCCTCGGGACCAGAGGTAAGACCAACTTTTCTGCTGCAAGTGACCTGCCCAGGAACTCCAAGGCACAGGTCCACAGGAACAGCTGAAGACCTGTAGAGAGAAAAACTACACGCCCAAAAGCAGAACACTCTGTCCCCATAACTGACTGAAAGAGAGGAAAACAGGTCTACAGCACTCCTGACACACAGGGGTATAGGACAGTTTAGCCACTGTCAGAAATAGCAGAACAAAGTAACACTAGAGATAATTTGATGGCAAGAGGCAAGCACAGGAACCCAAGCAACAGAAACCAAGACTACATGGCACCATTGGAGCCCAATTCTCCCATCAAACAAAATGGAATATCCAAACACACCAGAAAAGCAAGATCTAGATTCAAAATCATATTTGATCATGATGCAAGGACTTCAAGAAAGACGTGAAGAACCCCTTAGAGAACAAGTAGAAGCCTACAGAGAGGAATCGCAAAAATGCCTGAAAGAATTCCAGGAAAACATAAATAAACAAGTAGAAGCCCATAGAGAGGAGACACAAAAATCCCTGAAAGAATTCCAGGAAAACACAATCAAACAGTTGAAGGAATTAAAAATGGAAATAGAAGCAATCAAGAAAGAACACATGGAAACAACCCTGGATATAGAAAACCAAAAGAAGAGAAAAGGAGCTGTAGATACAAGCTTCACCAACAGAATACAAGAGATGGAAGAGAGAATCTCAGGAGCAGAAGATTCCATAGAAATCATTGACTCAACTGTCAAAGATAATGTAAAGTGGAAAAAGCTACTGGTCCAAAACATACAGGAAATCCAGGACTCAATGAGAAGATCAAACCTAAGGATAATAGGTATAGAAGAGAGTGAAGACTCCCAGCTCAAAGGACCAGTAAATATCTTCAACAAAATCATAGAAGAAAACTTCCCTAACCTAAAAAAAGAGATACCAATAGGCATACAAGAAGCCTACAGAACTCCAAATAGATTGGACCAGAAAAGAAACACCACCCGTCACATAATAGTCAAAACAACAAACGCACAAAATAAAGAAAGAATATTAAAAGCAGTAAGGAAAAAGGATCATAACATATAAGGCAGACCTATCAGAATCACACCAGACTTCGGCCAGAAACTATGAAGGCCAGAAGATCCTGGACTGATGTCATAGACCCTAAGAGAACACACAAATGCCAGCCCAGGCTACTGTATCCTGCAAAACTCTCAATTAACATAGATGGAGAAACCAAGATATTCCATGACAAAACCAAAATTACACAATATCTTTCTACAAATCCAGCACTACAAAGGATAATAAATGGTAAAGCCCAACATAAGGAGGCAAGCTATACCCAAGAAGAGGCAAGAAACTAATCGTCTTGGCAACAAAACAAAGAGAAGAAAAGCACACAAACATAACACATCCAAATATGAATAAATAGAAGCCCTCAACAGGTACAGAAAGATAGAAATAATCCCATACGCGCTATCGACCACCATGGCCAAAGCTGGTCTTCAACAACAATAAGGGAAGAATGCCCACATATACGCGGAAACTGAACAATGCTCTACTCAATGATAACCTGTCAAGGAAGAATAAAGAAAGAAATTAAAAACTTTTTAGAATTTAATGAAAAATGAAGGTACAACATACCCAAACTTATGGGACACGATGAAAGCTGTGCTAAGAGGAAAACTCATAGCGCTGAGTGCCTGCAGAAAGAAACAGGAAAGAGCATATGTCAGCAGCTTGACAGCACACCTAAAAGCTCTAGAACAAAAAGAAGCAAATACACCCAGGAGGAGTAGAAGGCAGGAAATAATCAAACTCAGAGCCGAAATCAACCAAGTAGAAACAAAAAGGACCATAGAAAGAATCAACAGAACCAAAAGTTGGTTCTTTGAGAAAATCAACAAGATAGATAAACCCCTAGCCAGACTAACGAGAGGACACAGAGAGTGTTTCCAAATTAACAAAATCAGAAATGAAAAGGGAGACATAACTACAGATTCAGAGGAAATTCAAAAAATCATCAGATCTTACTATAAAAGCCTATATTCAACAAAACTTGAAAATCTGCAGAAATGGACAATTTCCTAGACAGATACCAGGTACCAAGTTAAATCAGGAACAGATAAACCAGTTAAACAACCCCATAACTCCTAAGGAAATAGAAGCAGTCATTAAAGGTCTCCCAACCAAAAAAAGCCCAAGTCCAGAAGGGTTTAGTGCAGAATTCTATCAGACCTTCATAGAAGACCTAATACCAATATTATCCAAACTATTCCACAAAATTGAAACAGATGGAGGACTACCGAATTCCTTCTACGAAGCCACAATTACTCTTATACCTAAACCACACAAAGACCAAACAAAGAAAGAGAACTTCAGACCAATTTCCCTTATGAATACTGACACAAAAATACTCAATAAAATTCTGGCAAACCGAATCCAAGAGCACATCAAAACAATCATCCACCAAGTAGGTTTCATCCCAGGCATGCAGGGATGATTTAATATACGGAAAACTATCAACGTAATCCACTATATAAACAAACTGAAAGAACAAAACCACATGATCATTTCATTAGATGCTGAGAAAGCATTTGACAAAATTCAACACCCCTTCATGATAAAAGTCCTGGAAAGAATAGGAATCCAAGGCCCATACCTAAACATAGTAAAAGCCATATACAGCAAACCAGTGGCTAACATTAAAACTAAATGGAGAGAAACTTGAGGCAATCCCACTAAAAATCAGGGACTAGACAAGGCTGCCCACTCTCCTACTTATTCAATATAGTTCTTGAAGTTCTAGCCAGAGCAATCAGACAACAAAAGGAGGTCATACAGATCGGAAAAGAAGAAGTCAAAATATCACTATTTGCAGATGATATGATAGTATATTTAAGGATCCACAAAAGTTCCACCAGAGAACTACTAAAGGATAAACAACTTCAGCAAAGGGGCTGGGTATAAAATTAACTCAAATAAATCAGTAGCCTTCCTCTACACAAAAGAGAAACAAGCAGAGAAAGAAATTAGGGAAACGACACCTTCATAATAGACCCAAATAATATAAAGTACCTGGTGTGACTTTAACCAAGCAAGTAAAAGATTTGTACAACAAGAACTTCAAGACTCTGAACAAAGAAATTGAAGAAGACCTCAGAAGATGGAAAGATCTCCCATGCTCATGGATTGGCAGGATTAATATAGTAAAAATGGCCATTTTACCAAAAGCGATCTACAGATTCAATGCAATCCCCATCAAAATACCAATCCAATTCTTCAAAGAGTTACACAGAACAATTTGCAAATTCATCTGGAATAACAAAAAACCCAGGATAGCTAAAACTATCCTCAACAATAAAAGGACTTCAGGGGGAATCACTATCCCTGAACTCAAGCAGTATTACAGAGCAATAGTGATAAAAAAAACTGCATGGTATTGGTACAGAGACAGACAGATAGACCAGTGGAATAGAATTGAAGACCCAGAAATGAACCCACACCTATGGTCACTTGATTTTTGACGAAGGAGCCAAATCCATCCAATGGAAAAAAGATAGCATTTTCAGCAAATGGTGCTGGTTCAACTGGAGTTCAACATGTAGAAGAATGCAGATCGATCCATGCTTATCACCCTGTACAAAGCTTAAGTCCAAGTGGATCAAGGACCTCCACATTAAACCAGACACACTCAAACTAATAGAAGAAAAACTAGGGAAGCATCTGGAACACATGGGCACTGGAAAAAATTTCCTGAACAAAACACCAATGGCTTATGCTCTAAGATCAATAATCGACAAATGGGATCTCATAAAACTGCAAAGCTTCTGTAAGGCAAAGGACACTGTGGTTAGGACAAAACGGCAACCAACAGATTGGGAAAAGATCTTTACCAATCCTACAACAGATAGAGGCCTTATATCCAAAATATACAAAGAACTCAAAAAGTTAGACCGCAGGGAGACAAATAACCCTATTAAAAAATGGGGTTCAGAGCTAAACAAAGAATTCACAGCTGAGGAATGCTGAATGGCTGAGAAACACCTAAAGAAATGTTCAACATCTTTAGTCATCAGGGAAATGCAAATCAAAACAACCCTGAGATTTCACCTCACACCAGTGAGAATGGCTAAGGTCAAAAACTCAGGTGATAGCAAATGCTGGCGAGGATGCAGAGAAAGAGGAACACTCCTCCATTGTTGGTGGGGTTGCAGACTGGTACAACCATTCTGGAAATCAGTCTGGAGGTTCCTCAGAAAATTGGACATTGAACTGCCTGAGGATCCAGCTATACCTCTCTTGGGCATATACCCAAAAGATACCCCAACATATAAAAAAGACACGTGCTCCACTATGTTCATTGCAGCCTTATTTATAATAGCCAGAAGCTGGAAAGAACCCAGATGCCCTTCAACAGAGGAATGGATACAGAAAATGTGGTACATTTACACAATGGAATATTACTCAGCTATCAAAAACAAAGACTTTATGAAATTCGTAGGCAAATGGTTGGAACTGGAAAATATCATCCTGAGTGAGCTAACCCAATCACAGAAAAACACACATGGTATGCACTCATTGATAAGTGGCTATTAGCCCAAATGCTTGAATTACCCTAGATGCCTAAAACAAATGAAACTCAAGACGGATGATCAAAATGTGAATGCTTCACTCCTTCTTTAAAAGGGGAACAAGAATACCCTTGGCAGGGAAGAGAGAGGCAAAGATTAAAACAGAGACTGAAGGAACACCCATTCAGAGCCTGCCCCACATGTGGCCCATACATATACATCCACCAAATTAGACAAGATGGATGAAGCAAAGAAGTGCAGACTGACAGGAGCCGGATGTAGATCGCTCCTGAGAGACACAGCCAGAATACATCAAATACAGAGGCGAATGCCAGCAGCAAACCACTGAACTGAGAACAGGACCCCCTGTTGAAGGAATCAGAGAAAGAACTGGAAGAGCTTGAAGGGCTTGAGACCCCATATGTACAACAATGCCAAGCAACCAGAGCTTCCAGGGACCAAGCCACTACCTAAATGCTATACATGGACTGACCCTGGACTCTGACCTCATAGGTAGCAATGAATATCCTAGTAAGAGCCCCAGTGGAAGGGGAAGCCCGGGGTCCTGCAAAGACTGAACCCCCAGTGAAATAGACTGTTGGGGGGAGGGCGGCAATGGGGGGAGGGGGGGGAGGGGAACACCCATAAGGAAGGGGGGAGGGAAGGGGATGTTTGCCTGGAAACCGGGAAAGGGAATAACACTTGAAATGTATATAAGAAATATTCAAGTTAATAAAAAAAAAAGAAAAAAAAATGTCACGAACTTAGTCCAAGAACACATCGAAACCATAGTTCTCCATGATCAAGTAAGCTTCATCCCAGGAATTTTGGAATGTGTCTATATATGGAAGTCCATCAAAGTGATCCACTGTTTAAACGAACTAAAAGAAAAAAAACACATGATCATCTTAATAGGTGCTGAAAAAAAATCTTTGGCAAAATATAATATCCTTTTATGTTAAAAGTCTTGGAAAGATAAAGAATCCAAGACACATATCGAAACACAATAAAAGCAACATAGAGAAAGCCTCTAGCCAATATCAACTTAAATAGAGAGAAATTTTAAGCAATCCCACTAAAATCAGGGACAAGACAAGGCTGCCCACTCTTGTCATATTCATTCACTATAGTACTTTAACTCCTAACCAGAGCAATTAGACAGCAAAAGAAGGCAAAGTGATACAAATTGAAAAGGAAGAAGTTAAGATATCACTCTTTGGGGATATTATGATACTATATATAATCCCCCAAAAATTCTACCAGAGAACTCCCACACCTGATAAAGAACTTCAAAAAAGTGGCTGGACATAAAATTAACTGAAACAAATCAGTAACCCTTCTCTACACAAAGGATAAATGGGCTCACAAATTAATTAAGGAAATAAAACCCTTCACAATAGTCACGAATAATATAAAATATCTAGGTGTAGCTCTAACCAAGCAAGTGAAATAACTGAATGTCTAGAACTTCAAGTCTCTAAAGAAAGAAGTTGAAGAAGACTTTGGAAGCTAGAAAGATCTCCCATGCTCATGGAATAGCAGGGTCAACATAGTAAAAATGGCTATCTTATCCAAAGCAGTCAACAGATTCAATGCAAACACCATCAAAATCCCAACTCAGTTCTTTCCAGAGGTAAATGAGAAATTCTCAAATTCATCTGGAACAACAAAAATCTTAGAATAGGGGAAACAATTCTCAACAATAAGAGAACATCTGGGGGAATCAACCTCCTTGACCTCTAGCTATATAACAGAGAAATGGTGATAAAAAAATGTGGTATTGGTACAGAGAAAGACAGGTTGATCAATGGAATAGAATGGAGGACCCAGAAATAAACCCACACACCTATGTCCACTTGATCTTTAACAAAGATGACAAAACCATCCAGTGGTAAAAAGGTAAAATTGTCAACAAATGGTTTAACTGGAGGTCGGCAGGTGGAAGAATGAAAATTGATCAATTTTTATCTCCTTGTACAAAGCTGATAGCCAAGTGCATCAAAGACCTTCACATAAAATAAGATATGCTGAATCTAAGAGATGAGAAATTAGGAAAGAGTTTGGAATAATTGGGCACATGGGAAAAATTCCAGAACAGAACACCAATAGCTCAGACTCTGATATTAACAATTGGCAAATGGGACCTCATAAAAGTGAAAAGATTAGGTAAGGCAAAGGACGCTGTTAATAGGACAAAATGGCTACCTACAGATTCTGAAAAGATCTTGACCAACTCTACATCTGATAGATGGCTAATATCCAAAGTGTACAAAGAATTCAAGAAGATAGACTCCATAAAACCAAATAACCCTTTTAAAAATGGGGTACTGAGGTAAACAAGGAATTATCAAGTGAGAAATATTGAATGGCCTAGAAACACCTATAGAAGTGTTCAACATCCTTAGTCACCAGGGAAGTGCAATCAAAATGACCCTGAAATTTCATCTCATATCAATCAGAATGGATACGATCAAAAACTCAGGTGACAACAGATCCTGGTGAGGATGTAGAGAAAGAGGAACATTCCTCCATTTCTGATAGGATTGCAAGCTAGGGAAAACACTTTGGAAACCAATATGGTAGCTCCTCAGAAAATTAGAAATAGCTTAATTGAAGACCCAGCTATACCACTATTGGGCAGCTACACAAAAGATGCTTCAACGTATACTGAAGACACATGCTCCATTCACAGCAGCTGTAATACCCAGAAGCTAGAAACAACCTAGATGTTCCTCAATGGAAGAACAGATACAAAAATGTGGCACATTTACATAATAGAATGCTGCTTATCTATCAAACAATGACTTTATGAAATTCACGGGCAAAGATGAAATTAAAAAATATTATCCTGAGTGCAGTAATCCAGACATAAAAGACACACATGGTATGTTCTCACTGATAACTGGACATTAACCATAAAGCTCAGAATACCCACAATACAACACACAGACTCTATGAAGCTTAGCAAGAAGGAAGACCGAAGTGTGGATGCTACAATCTTACTTAGAAGGGGGAATAAAATAATCATAGCAAGTAGACTGAGGGAAGAATTCTGGAGAAAGAGAAGAGGGGGTAAGGAAAAAAGGAGTGGCAGGAACAGGTAGGAAGAGACCTGAGAGAAATCTAGAGGGTCAGGAAAATGAACATAAATATGTAGCAATTCTGGGTGGGGAACAGGGTGTAGCCACTAGAAAGTCCCAGATGCCAGGGAAGTGAGAGGTTCCCAGGATCCAATAGGGTTGAAAGTAGCTAAAATACCCAACAAAGGGGAGATGCTATCTATAGAGACCACCTCCATTAAATAGGTACTGCCCCCAGCTGAAGGGTGGGGCCACTCACCCATCAAAAAATTTAATCCAGAATATTTCATGTCTAAGGTAAACACGGGGCCAAGAAAAAAATGGAGAAGAGACTGAAGTAAAGGTCATCCAGAGATTGCCCCACTTAGGGATCGATCTCCTCTGCAGCCACCAAACCCAGACTCAATTGCTGATGCCAAGAGGTGCTTGCTGACAGGAGCCTGGTGTAGCTGTCCCCTGAGAGGCTCTGCTAGCACCTGACTAATACAGATGCAGATACTCACAGCTAACCATCAGACTGAGCCTGGGGACCCCAGTGGCAGAGTTCGGGAAATGACCAAAGGGATTACAACCCCATAGGAAGAACAACAATATCAACCCCAGAACTCTCAGGGACTAACACCTCCCCCCCCTCCCCGGATCCCCTCCCCTGGGAGCTCTGAATAGGTCCATGACTGGAGATAAATATGTAAAAGAGTATTGTCTTATCTGGCATCACTGAGAGAGGATGCCCATGATCCTCTGGATAGTTGATGCCTCACAGAATGGATATGCTTGGATGGTGAGGCAGGAGTGGGTAGGTGTGTGGAGAACCATCCTCTTAGAGTCAAAGGGAATGGAGAGTTGGGATGGGGTGTTTCTGAAAGGAAAAGGGACAACATTTGAAATGTAAACAATAAAATAAATAACAACAACAAAAAGAAATGTGTTCCATCTTAGTTTATGACCCAAGGGATAGGGCCAATGTTTCTAAAGCATCAACATGATGATGATTCCTCTCCTGATTCAGGCTGACTCATATTGTTGGTCTCATGAGAAATCATTGATACTATGTATGCTGGAGAGGATGTAGTCTTTAAACACCAGAAATACTTAGCCGCCATCTGCTTTATTCTCTGTGGCAAGACATTCAAATGCAATACTTAGTTTTCATATTTAAAAAGATAAACATATTGATATCCTGTCCTCTAAAAATCTTTCTCAGTGGAGAGAGTCAGATGATTATAAAGTTTGTTCCATGTTCCTGAAGATTGATTACCATTCCTGCAAATCAATAGAGTTTCTTGTTCCATGTGTCCCATTAATATGGTATTATCACTGTTATGTCATGAGGATTGATGCTTTCTGTTTAGACAGTTAAAGACTCTTCATCTAATCCTGAGACAGAGTAAGGGGGTAGATATTACTCTGGATTGCAAACAAGGATATCAGATTTTATTCTCTCCACATGAATTTAGCAATTCAAAGAAACAGATAAGATTATGCTCATTGTTCAACCCTGCACATAAAAAGGAATCCACACTCTATCAAATTTCAACACTTTATCAGATGACCAGCAGAGGGAGACATAATGTGTTCAGGTAAGGACCAAAGACTCTGCTGTTCTGTGTCAGTATTTAAAGCAACTTGAGTGCTTGTATGGAGCAGGTTCTAAGAGGGGAACAAAATTACTCATACACCTTTGACTGAAGACCAGTCCTCCTCTACTTGGGGAAGGCTGTCCTTTTTGATGAAGCATGCAGCTTCTGGAGCAAAGCCCATGGCGTTTTGAGGGAGGAAGGGGACACCCTCTTAGCCAACCAAATCAGTGGAATCAACCCTGGTGACCATTGATGTGACAGATGTGGCAGACAGATCACCCCCACATCCTCACTGATAAGTGGATATTAGCCCAAACGCTTGGAATACCCAGGATAAGATTCACAGACTACATGAAGCTCAAGAGGGAAGATCAAAGCATGGATGCTTCAGTTCTTCTTAGAAGCGGGAAGAAAATACTCATAGGAGGAAATACAGAGACAGTGTGGAGCAAAGACTGAAGGAAAGTCCATCCGGAGACTGCCCCACCTTGGGGATTCATCCCATATACAGTCACCAAACCCAGATACTACTGTGGATGCCAAGAAGTGCTTGCTGATAGGAGACTGATATAGCAGTTGCCTGAGGTTCTGCCAGAATCTGACAAATAAAGAGGAAGATGCTCACAGACAATGGAGTAATTTGAGAAAGGACTGAAGGAGCTGAAGGCCTTTGCAACCCATAGAAGAGCAAGAATATCAACCAACGAGATCACCCATCTCCACCTCTTGATTCCCAGGAGTAAACCACCAACCAAAGAGTACACATGGAGGGACCCATGTCTCCATCCATATTTGTAGCAGAGGATGGCCTTGTTGGACATCAATGGGAGGAGAGGCCCTTGGTCCTGGGAAGGCTTAAAGCCCCACTGTAGGGAAATGCCAGTGCAGTGAGGCAGAAGGGGTTGGGGGTGTGGTGAGCACCCTCATAGAAGCAGGGAGATGGAGGATGGGATAGGGGGTTTCCATTGAGAAAACTGGGAAAGGGCACAGCATTTGAAATGTAAATAAATAAAATATCCAATAAAAACACAACTTGCAATCCTGATTATTTATATAAGTACCTGTTTCAAGTAGTCTACCTGATGCTTAGGACATTATAATATGGTATATATCTGTCCTGAATCATGATAAGCATATACACAGAGAAACAGAGTCCACAACCTGTTGAACTCATGCTCCTCTATATTTCAGGTCAGACTCTTAGTAATGAAGAACTGTTATTTAAATACTTTTCTTCATTTTGAATCTCTGCATCATATGTTTTTGTTATGGTTTAGATATGAAATTGAGAAATTAATGTCTTTCTACTATTCTAAGTGACTTACAAATGTTTCATATGTACACAGCAATGTTGTAATTTATGTCTCCTGTGATTTTAGCTCTGAGAAATGACATTGTAATGATCTAGTCTTAAATGGCCTGTGTATGACTCCAGAGAATACAGTCACCATCAACTGTCATCCTATGAGGACAGTGCCATACATGTGCAGGGTACCAACAAAAAACAAGCCAGACTGTCATCAAGTATGGTACTGATCCTATTTCTGAAATCCTCCCAAGGTTCAATGGTAGTAGCTCACAGACAGGTTTTATGTTCAGCATCAATATCTTGGAATCATAAGATTGTGGAACTTATCACTACACCAGAGTTATAGTTTCCGACTTTTGGTAATACAGATCATAAGATAAACCAACCAGAAAAAGCAGAAGTGTGAAGCTGAGCTGCCCATCTGCCTCTGATGGGATATTTAAGTGGTTATGAGCATATCTCAGGTACAACTAGACTTGAAATTTATGGGCACATTTGGCTAAGGAAATCCCAGATTCTCCCTTCCAGCTGAACTGAATTTATTCTACTTTACTTACACAATCACATACCAGAGATTGCCTTTCCTTATATAATAAGCACCAAGAATTTCACTGAACAACAACAAAGAAAAAAGTCACTTAAACCTGAATGAAGATATTAAATAATTTTTTTAACTTTCTCAAGTGCAATTGGAGAAAAGCATTCTAACTCATATTAGGAAATCTGCTACAAGAACACAGAGGTCAATGCTAAAACAAATCATATTTTTAAACCCCGTGAACTGCTTTGAAAAGTGAATTTATTTTTGTTTTTATGACTTTCATGAAGTCTCCATACAGTTCAGAAAAAAATGTCCAAATATTTTGCCCAGTGAACACAGTGACTCATTTATGGAAAAAAGTTAGAACATAAAACTAGCAATGTCCATGTGGCACTTCAAACTCAGTTGTTATAAGTTCCAATTAGTGGCAAGTTAAAGTTGACTTTACAAACATTTGGCTATGGATGACTGTCAAAATGCAAAGCTTTTAGATTCCTTTTGGAAACATGTAAGTTTGAGAATCAATAAAGCTCTATGTGTTCCCAATGTCCTGATCATGATCAGCTTCTCCAACAAAGTGGTGCATTTGTTGAAATATGTGAATTCACTGTAGTCTGGATGACTATTGTTGTCACTCTGAGAAGGTGATTTCCTCAGAGAATTATTGTGTTTTCATAAGATTAATGACTTTGCCTCTTAAAAGGTATATATTGGGACATATTCTCCATTATGGAACATACAAAGCTATTCCTCTGCCCTGAAAAACTGTGAAGTCCATGCATAGCTCTTCCCTTCAAATAACAGAAAAACACTAATGATTTTTACATCATAGTTTTGTGTCTTTCTGAATATCTTATAGTTTGAACAATAAGGTAATGAAGTATTTAAAATAGCGTCTTTATAGTACATGCAACTACTTTTCCTCCATGGATATCCAGATATCCGAATCTCATTTCTTCTTTGTGTTCAATGATAGTCAATGGCTTGTGCCAAAGATTGTTTATCCATTCACTTATAGACAGGGATCATGCTCATTTCCAGGCTTTAAAAGTTAAAAAAAAAAGCTGCAATAGATATTCAATGCTGGTTGTTGTTTGGAAATGATGTTTCAAATGCTTTAAGTGAATACAGAGCTTGCAGGATGACAGAGTAAGAACATTCTTTATAATAATATCACCAGAATATCCTTCAAGGTGGTGTCACCATTTGCATTTCCATCAACAATGAATAGAAATTTAGGTTGTCCCACATATATTCGATCACTTTGTTTGTCAATGTTCTGTACTTGTCACATTCTTACAGATAAGTAGTAGTATATTAATCACTATTATACCCAGTATAAAAAATATAGTATGTATTTTTTTTGTTAATTGAATTATTCTTCCATGTATATTTTCTTTTGATGAGTCGTGATGTTGAGATCATTGCTGCCCATTTTTTCTTTCTTTTTTTTTTCCGGAGCTGGGGACCCAACCCAGGGCTCAAAGGCTTATAGGCAAGGTTTCACCACTGAGCTAAATCCCCAACCCTGCCCATTTTCAAAAGTGATAAGGATTACAGTATAATTTTTGAAAATAAATGCATTATGCAAAGATAAATAAAAAGATTGTCTTCATTATTGAAATCTTCCTTCATTTTTGAAATCAGTAGTTTTGAACTGAACAATCCCCAAGGCTCCCTGAACCCAAATCCCCTGGGGGAGAGAGCTGGACCCTAAGAAATGTGAACAATCCTGAGAACTCAGAGGAGACAACTACTATCTGCTCACGTTCCTGACACAAGAGGAAAGTGCCTAGTGCCATTTTTGCCCTCTGGGCACAGAGATGTAGGAGCAGTCAGGGGCAGGATTTTTCAGGTTTCTGCCTACACTAAGAGCTGAAAGCCAGTCGCCATGAGTGCCTACACACCTGAGAGCAGAGGTAAGATCAACTCTTCTGTGGCAAGCAACCTGATTGAAGGCTCCAGGTCACACAAACCCAGGAACAGTTCTCTGTTCCTAGAACCAGCCGAAAGAAAACAGGTTTACAGGAGTGCTGACACACATGCCTACAGAATGGTCAAGTCACTGTCCAAGACAGGAAGACAAGCTAATACCAGAGGCAACCTGATGGCAAGAGACTAGCGCAGGGACCTAAGCAACAGAAACCAAGACTACTTGTCATTATCAGAGCCCACCTCTCCCACCAAAGTAAATACTGGATATCCAAAACACCAGAAAAGCCAGATTTAGATTCAAAAATCACATTTTATGATGATGATGGAGGACTTTAAGAAGGACATAAATAACTCCCTTAAAGAAATACAGGACAACATAAATAAACAAATAAAAGACCTTAAAGAAGAAACACAAAAATCCCTTAAAGAATCACAAGAAAACACAACCAAACACAAGAAGGAAATGAACAAAACCATCCAGGAGTTAAAAATGGAAAAAGAAAAAATAAAGAAAGCACAAAGGGAGACAACCCTGGAGAGAGAAAACCTAGAGAAGAGATTATGAGTCATAGATGCAAGCAAACATCAATAACAGAATACAAGAGATAGAAGAGGGGGACTGGAGAGCTGGCTCAGTGGTTAAGAGCACTGACTGCTGTTCCAGAGGTCCTCAGTTCAATTCCAAGCAACCACATGGTGGCTCACAACCATCTGTAACGGGATCTGATGCCCTCTTCTGGTGTGTCTGAAGGCAGCTACAGTGTACTCATATACATTAAATAAATAAATAAATAAATAAATCTTTATAAAAAAGAGATAGAAGAGAAAATCTCAGGGGCAGAAGATAACATAGAAACCAGTAATGCAACCATCAAAGGTAATGTAAAACGCAAAAAGCTCCTATTATGAAACATCCAGGAAATCCAGGACACAATGAGAAAATCAAACCTAAGGATAATAGGTAGAGAAGAGAATGCAGGCTCCCAACTTAAGGGCCAGTAAATATCTTCCACAAAATAATAGAAGAAAACTTCTCTAACATAAATCGAGAGATGCCGGTGAACATACACGAAGCCTACAGAACTCCAAATACATTGGTCCTGAAAAGAAATTCTTCCTGTCACATAATACTCAAAACACCAAATACACAAAACACAGAAAGAATATTAAAAACAGTAAGGGAAAAAGGTCAAGTAACATATAAAGGCAGACATACCAGAATTACAGCAGACTTTTCAGCAGAGTCTTTGAAAGTCAGAAGATCTTGGCAGATGACATACAGACCCTAAGAGAACAGAAATGCCAGCCCAGGCTATTCTATCCAGCAAAACTCTCAATTAAGATAGATGGAGAAACCAAGATACTACATGTCAAAACCAAATTTAAACAATATCTTTCTGCACATCAAGCCCTACAAAGGATAAAAATGGAAAACTCCAACACAAGGAGGGAAACTACACACTAGATAAATAAGAAAGCAATCTCCTTGCAACGAAACCAAAAGAAGAGAGATGCACAAACATAATTCCACCTCTAACAACAAAAATAAGAGGAAGTAGCAATCGCTATTCCTTAATATCTATTAATATCAATGGACTCAATTTCCCAATCAAAAGACATAGACTAACAAATTGGATATGTAAAGAGGACCCAGCATTTTGCTGCATATAGTAAACCCATCCCAGAGACAAAAAGACAGACACAACCACAGAGCAAAGGCTAGAAAACTACTTTCCAAGCAAATAGTACAAAAAAAAAAAAAAAACCTGGAGTAGCCACTCTAAAATCGAATAAAATCGACATTCAACCAAAAGTTATCAAAAAAGATAAGGAAGAACACTTCATATTCATCCAAGGAAAAATTCACCAAGATGAACTCTTAATCCTAACTTTCTATGCTCCAAGTGCAAGGGCACCTACATTCCTAAAAGAAGCCTTACTAAAGCTCAAATTACACATTGCACCTCACAAGATAATAGTAGGAAATTTCAAACATCCTGCTGTCATCCATGGACAGATGATGGAAACAGAAATTAAACAGAGACATAGAGAAACTAACAGAAGTTATGAACCAAATGGACTTAACAGATATTTATAGAACATTTAATCCTAAAACAAAATAATATACCTTCTTCTCAGCACCTCATGGTACCTTCTCCAAAATTGACCATATAATCGGTCCCTAAACAGGTTTCAACTGATACACAAAGATAGAAATAATCCTATGCATCCTATCAGATCACCATGGACTAAGGCTAGTCTTCAATAAGAACAAAAACGACAGAGAGACTACACATACAGGGAAGTTAAAAACACTTTACTCAATGATAACTTAGTCAAGGAAGAAATAAAGAAATTAAAGACTTTTTAGAACTTAATGAAAATCAAGGCACAGCATACCCAAACTTATGGTACACAATGAAAGCAGTGCTAAGAGGAAAACTCATAGCACTGAGTGTCTCCAAAAAGAAAATGGATAGAGCATATATTAGCAGCTCCACAGCATGCCTAAAGGCTCTAAAACAAAAAGAAACAAATACACCCAAGAAGAGTAGATGTCAAATAACAAAACACAGGGATGAAATAAACCAAGTAGAAACAAAAAGAACTATACAAAGTATCAATAAAAACCAGGAGTTCGTTCTTTGATACAATGAACAAGATAAATAAACCCTTAGCCAGACTAACTGGACACCACAGAGAGAGTATTTAAATTAACAAGTCAAAAATGTAATGGGAGACATAACAACAGAATCTGAGGTTATACAAAAACGCATCAGATCCTACTAAAAAAGTCTATATTCAACAAGCCTGGAAAATCTGGAGGTATTGGACAATTTTCTAGAAAATTACGGGTTACCAAAGTTAAATCACAATCAGATAAACAATCTACACAACCCCATAACTCCTAAAGAAATAGAAGCAGTTATTAAAAGTCTTCCAACCAAAACAACCTCAAAACCAGATGATTTTTGTGCAGAATTTAATCAGACCTTCATAGAAGACCTTATGCTAATACTGTTCAAACTATTCCACAAAATAGAAGCAGATGGAACAGTAACCAGTTCATTCTATGAAACCACAATTATGCTTATACATAAACCACACAAAGGCCCAATAAAGAAAGAGAGTTTAAAACTAATTTTCCTCATGGATATCGATGCAAAAATACTCAATAGTATTCTTGCAAACCGAACCCAGGAACACATCAAAATGATTATGCATCATGATCAAGTAGGCCTCATCCCAGGGATGAAGGGATGGTTCAATATATGAAAATCCATCAACATATTCCACCATATAAACAAACCCAAAGAAGAAAACCACATGATCATTTCATTAGATGCTGAGAAAGCAACACCCTTTAATGAAATATGTCCAGGAAAGATCAGCAATTCAAGGCCCATATCTGAACACAGTAAAAGCGAGTAGTAAAAGTAGTAGCTAGCATCAAAGTAAATGGAGAAAAAGTTGAAGCAATTCCACTAAAATCAGGGACTAGTCAAGGCTGATCACTCTCTCCCTTCTTATTAAATATAGTACTCAAAGTCCTGGCTAAAGCAATTGGAAAAAGAAAGGAGGTCAAAGGGATGCAAGTTAGAAAGGAAGAAGTCAAAATATCACTATTTGCAGATGATATGATAATATACTTAAGTGACCCCAATAGTTCCACCAGAGAAATACTAAGCCTGATAAACAACTTCAGCAAAGTAGCTGGGTATAAAATTAACTCAAACAAATCAGTAGCCTTCAAAGAATAAACAGGCAGAGAAAAAGTTAGGAAAATGACACCTGTCACAATAGTCCCAAATACCATAAAATACCTCAGTGTGACTCTAACCAAGCAAGTGAAAGATCTGTATGATAAGAAATTTAAGTCTCTGAAGAAAGAAATTGAAGATCTCAGAAGATGGAAAGACCTCCCATGCTCATAGATTGACAGGATTAATATAGTAAAAATGGCCATTTTGCCAAAAGCAATATACAGATTCAATGCAATCCCCATCAAAATCCCAACACAATTCTTCATAGAGTTAGAAAGAGTAATTTGCCCTTTCATTTGGAATAACAAAAACCCCAGCATAGCCAAAACTATCCTCAAGGATAAAAGAACTTCTGGGGAAATCACCATCTTTGACCTCAAGCAATATTACAGAGCAATAGTGATAAAAAATATATTTTACAGGTACAGAGACAGGCACATAGATCAGTGGAATAGAATTGAAGACCCAGAAACGAACCCACATATGTATTATGGTCACTTGATCTTTGACAAAGGAGCTAAAACCATTCAATGGAAAAAGAGATAGCATTTTCAACAATGTTGCTTGTTCACCTGTAGGTAGGTGCCGTAGAAGAATGCAATAGATCCATTCTTATTACCCTGTTCAAAGCTTAAGTTCAAGTGGACCAAGGGCCTCCACATAAAACCAGATATACTCAAACCAATAGAAGAAAAAGAGGAAGAGCTTCAAATACATGGGCAGGGGGCAAATTTCCTGAACAAAACACCAATGGCTTATGCTCTAAGATCAAGAATCGACAAATGGGACTTCATAAAATTGCAAAGCTTGTGTAAGGCAAAGGACACTGCCTTAAGGAAAGAATCCAAATGCCCTTCAACAGAGGAATGGATACAGAAAATGTGATACATCTACACAATGGTGTACTACTCATCTATCAAAAACAATGACTTCATGAAATTCATAGGCAAATGGATTGAACTAGAAAATATCATCCTGAGTGAGGTAACCCTATCACAGAAAAACTCACATGGTGTGTATATTAGACCAAAAGCTCGAATTACCCAATATATAATCAACAGACCACATGAAGCTCAAGAAAAAGGAAGACTAAAGTGCAGATGTTTTACTCCTTCTTAAAAGGCGGAACAAAAATATTCGTAGGAGGTGTTATGGAGGCAAAGTTTGTAGCAAATACTGTAGGAACGGACATTCAGAGCCTCCTATGCATGGGTATAGAGCCCATATATGCAGTCACCATAACTAGATAAGATTGATGAAGCTAAGACATGCATTCTGACAGGAGCCGGTTATAAATTCCTCCTAAGAAGCACAGCCTGAGCATGTCAAATACAGAGGCAAATGCTAGCAGCAAAACATTGAACTGAGAATGGGATTCCTGTTGGAGGACTTAGAAAAGTACTGAAAGGGATAAGGGGTCTTACAACCCCACAAGAACAACAATGCCAAACAATTGGAGCTCCCAGGTACTAAACTACTACCCAAAGACTATACATGGTCTTACCCATGGCTCTAGCTGCATATATAACTGAGGATAGCCTCCTTGGGTACTAATGGATGAGAAGCCCTTTCTAATGCTAATGCTGGAACCCCCAGTGTAGCAGATGTCCTGTGGTGGAAAGGGTCTGTGGATGGGGAGGGAAACCTTTATAGAAAAAGGGGAGTGTGGGGATAGGGGCTTATGTCCAGGAAACCAGGAAGGAATAAGAAAACAATAAAAAGAAAAAAAAAGGTTAGTAGTTTTTAATAAAGGTTTTGAAGATGTCCTTGTCTCCTCACAGTGTTTTCTACAGACCAGTATTTGCCATATGATTAAAGTGTGCCATATGTACCTTTCATGGCTCATCAATTTGGTGGTGTAAAAACTTATCTCAAAGCCTGAGCATAAATAGAATTCCCACTTTATACTATAAGAGGCTCTAGTTTCATGCTACGTTCAGCTCTGTGATGATTTTCAGGTAGTTTATATAAGGGCTGATTTACTTGGTCCTATATATAATGTCTTTTATTTAGATACAGACTTGTCATGACATTTGTTGAAGGGACTGCAAATTGTTCAACATATTTATGTACAGCTAATTAAGGCTTTATTTTTGGTTTCTTTGAGCTGTCATTTCAGTTTCCATGAAAATAGTTGCTGACATAGGCAACATGAATGAGTCAGTTGCCATATGTAATCTATACCATTCTACAGCCAACTACACTTAACATCTTGTTTTTTTATTTGACAGCAGTTGCAAAATTTCTTTAAAACGCTGGAAGGTCCCAGCAACAAAGTAAAGTTCATATTAGATAGTCAATGACCTAGAGAAAAAAAAAATAAAGTGAAAAGTGAAATATACAAGGAGAGCTGAAAATTAAGTATAAGCAACACATCTATTTTGATACATTGGGGCATAGTTTCTCCCCTTTATTAGTAAACAAAACAAAATATTAAAATAATGATGCAATTATCATTTCTTGAGCATAAGGAAATTTATTTCTCCATGAATGGGAGCAAACTGTGCTTACAAAAAGTTGTCATTGCTGCGTAAAGTCATTTATAGTCAATGAACTCATTCTTATTTCTCATGTGGAAGCTGACAAGTATATGCCCATGTATCTGCTCAAGATAAAGATGTACATTCATGTGTTATCTGATAAAAACATTTGTAGTATCTTTATTCATAACTATTAATGCTAAAAAATCCATATGCAAGAATACATGTTATCATTACCAGAAGATCCAGCAACAGAAATATATTATTTATTTATTCAAAGAGCATGGCTGAACAGTTCAGTGTGAAAATTAAGTTAATTCACTGAAGGACATATATTGTGTGATTTCATTTAAATGACATTTGAGAAGTTAAAAGCACCTAACTAAAAATACGTAAGTGTGAACCACCAAAAGTTCAGAGTTTGTTAGCTATGTAAGAGCAAGGGAAATTGATCAAAAAAGATTTCAACACTATGAGAGTGGTATACATTTATGGACATATGTTAATAATTAGATATATGCATTTTTATGAATGTATACTAAGTATAATAGTGCTTCTAAAACAGAATCAGAGTACAGTCAATAAGTTGAAGAGATAGTTGAATGACTTGCTTCCTCCTTGTATTCTTGCAATTGACTAGACACTTTGACCACAAGGTTCTGGGAACTCATTTTATCCCTTATACTAACTAGCATTGTGTCTAAATTACATTCCCCTACTTCTTTGCAATTTAGCCACGTATATGTAGACAAAATTTAAGTAAATTTCAAACCAGACTAATTTGTTGATCCATATTTATGTGATTTGAACTGCATTGACAGTCCTTTAACATCCTGCTGTTTTCCCTCCAGTAATGACATTTTGTCCTATTACTTTCACATTTTGAGTTACTTTTTACCTCCAAGAAGCCCACATAACTGTCTCTTCTATATACACTGTTATACAGATCAGAGACGGTATTGCTCCTGCAAGAGGTCCCGTTGCTGCTGGCCTGAGATAAATCTCAACTCGTCCTCTTGCCTTCACTGATCACTCACGGTAAGTTCACTTCCTCAAAATGATGAGTTCTTCCCAGTTTCTGTTCCTGCTAAAGCTCTGCATCCAGGGTAAGGAAAGTGGAACGTGAAGGAGAATAGGAATGGATGGTGACCTGCGGTTGCCTTTGGTTGCTGTTCATTTGTGATGGGGCAAGTCACACTCTCCAGGATGGGAATGTGAGGTTTTGTTATAACCTAATGTGAAATTCCTGATGGAAGAGTAGCTGTGCTAAGTTCAAGATTCTGACACAGATTTCAGATGGAGTGGTATACACTTTGATATGTTTAGAACCTTCAAATCACTTGTTTTGTTAAAAAGCATTTGATATAAAATATTTTTAAATTACACAAGCTGCCAGGATCTCATCTGAAGGGAATAACATAGAAGATTTCACAGAGAATTTTTAAGAACTTGCAAGTGACTTTGCACTATTGTATTATAATTTCAGAAACCAGTGATGATGTTGTGATGACCCAGACTCCAGTGTCTTTCTCGGTTGCCATTGGACAACCAGCCTCCATCTCTTGCAAGTCAAGTCAGAGCCTATTATATTCTAATGGAAAGACATATTTGTATTGGTTTTTACAGAGGCCAGGCCAGTCTCCAAAGCCTCTAATCTGGTATCTAACCTGAACTCTGGAGTCCCTGACAGGTTCAGCGGCAGTGCATCAGAGACAGATTTTACTCTTAAAATCAGCAGAGTGGAGGCGAGGATTTGGGAGTTTATTACTGCGTTCAAGCTACACATCTTCCTCACACAGTGATACAGATCCTAACAAAAACTTTCTTGTATGGGGCTGCCCACCTCGCAATGTGAATCTCGACTGAAAAGGAGCAGAGCACTATGACAATGTGAGTGGGACGGGCTGAAGAATATAAGTAATTGTTTGCAGCTGAGAGCTCTAGCTAAACTCATTTGGCTGCACGAGTGGTTTGACTAGATCTCAAGTGCCAACAATTTCTGGTCCTTCTTGTAACAGCCATTTTGTTGCCTTTGCATCAGGAGTGTTTTATCTCATTCATCTAGCTGATTTTTATGATTTTTTTTACTATTTTCATTACTTCTTTGAGCTTCATTTTTGTTGATTTCTTTTAACAAAGTATGTGTGTTTGTTAAATTGACATTCAGATTTTTTTTTTATATTTTTAGTTGTATTTGATAACATCCCAGTTTAATTCACAATCTTTTCTGACATATATCCACATAAATTTGAGGTCCCTTTTCTGAACATACACTAAAATTACTCATGCTTGCCTGTAACTTTGTAAAATGTTGATGAGAGAACACAAACGCACACACACTATTTAAGCACACTTACTTTCTCTTTAAAGAAGCAAAGTGGCTCAAATAGGAACCAAGCTCAAGAAACTACACAAAAAACCAAGGAGAGATTAAAGGTGTTAATTTCACCAACCTGTTGCTCCCATCTGTTAGCATTTTTATCTTTCAGACAGAGAGTCATTGGCCAGCCCAGATGGCCTGTTGAGTTCCAGCTCATCATCATCACATCCAGGTTTCTCCTCTCTCAAATATCTGAACCCTCGGTGTGCCTGGGTTTAAACTCTCCAGTGGAAGGCTGCTATGGATGGAGATATTGTCACAAATAAGAGACAATATAGAATAGAGAGGTAAAAGTAAAATTAACACTGGGTGCTGGCCACATGCCTTGCATCTAGTTAGACCAGATACCCAGGCTGGCTATTGGGCCTGAAGGTCTGATCTTGACCTTGGGGTCATTTTACTTTATTGGGATTTCTTTTGTTCCACAGTTGCTCGCTCCACTATTTTGTAATATGGTTGTGCCAGAGCTTTTGTTAATCTACAATACTGAGCCACAATCCTCAAAATGTCTGCCTCTGGAATGTTTTTTATCCTTCTGAACAAATGCCTGATTTCCACCTACAAATTATTTTTGAAGATATACAGTAAGTCAGCTGAAAAGAGGGGTGGGTATAAATAAGGACTCACACCACTCTTGGGCACAGCACTGAGGAGTGCTGCTCAGTGGTGGTGGTTAGGACCAGCTAGTGAGTCTTCTCCAGGAAGGCCTTGAGCACTAAGGCATTGCTGGTACACCACCTCGAAGTCAGAGTCATTGCCATAATAGGGATCTTCAATAATGAGCTGCTTCTGTGGATCATAGCTCCCAAGTAGCTCGATTTTAGCTTTGCAGTTTTTAACTTGATTACTTTTTCTATTCAGATCTCTCAGATTGCTTTCATCCATACACAGTATATAATCGAATGTGGCAAAGTCTTCTCTTGTAATCTGTCTTGCCTTATGGGCTGTGCTAATGCCATAATTTCTTAGGCAGCTGACAGCTCTTGGGTCTGGGGGCCGGCCCACGTTCCAGTCGGAAACGGCGCTGCTGTCAATGGCCCAGTTATCTGAAACGTTTTCATCAGTTACCAATTTTCTGAACACTGCTTCTGCAATGGGTGACCGGCAGATGTTACCGAGACACACGAACAGCACTGACTTGGACCCAACCTCTGCCATGTTTCGGTGCAGACCCTGGCGCCCAGAAACCGCGTTCAGATTTTTAAATGCTTATATGTATCATATGCTTTTTATCTTTCTAAGTTGACTTGGATCTATTATTTTAAACGTCTTCTAAATAAATATGTAGATTTTCTTTTCTTAAGGAAAGTGTATCCAGAAATTCAGTATATTCATTTAGAGATTGAATTTTACCCCTTTTTCAATGTTTCCTAAGTCTTTATGTTCATCTTTTTTGATTCTGGCATAATTGCTGGGGGGTAGCCCCATGAATGGGTTCCATAGTGGCTGTAAGGAATTAGAGAGATGAGTCAGACATCAAGACTGGGATGATTTACAAGCCTAACCGACGAACAATCAGAAAATTTTCTTTATTTACATAGATTCAAAAACATTCATGATTTTAAGAAATGCAGATCATATCATTTTGTCCTGGGCATACATTCCTCATATGCCCAGGGTTCCAGGTTAAATATGGGTAAAAATTTTTATTATCATGAATTATTCTTACAATTCTACAAATCATTTTATCTTAAGCAAGCAAGCAAGCAAGCGAGCAAGCAAGCATGTTATCTGGCTGGCAGCACCTTGTGGTTTCAAGATTCTTAGAATATAGATAAAATCCGAGTCAGTCCTTGTGAATCACACTTATTTAACCAGTATAGTATTACCTTTTAATGATGAATCATATTAGCTACAGATTTGCCTGATCCTGAGAGTTCAGGCTTAGGAATTGTAGTTGGTATTAATAATCTTATAAGAATTTGTTTAATAAAGGAAATTGTTTTGTTTATTTAACGAATCAGAAGAACCAGTGGAATCAGTTTTTTCTACAACAAAAAATACCAATAATTTTATTCTTTCTTTTTATTCTTTTTATACGTCTGGACCATATATATGTATCACAAGTACCATTTTAAATACCTACTTTGTTGTTGAACTTCTCCTAGGGGCTGTAGTGGTATGTATGATCCTTTATTTTGCAGGTTATAATTCTGGAAATTTGATACCTTGTAAAAGGAGTTCAGTGCTATATCTTCTCGTTTGTCCTGTTTTTCTGAACCTTGACAACCTCTTCTGACTTGAAACTATTCTAATTATTTTGTTTTAAGAATTTCCTTAAGGGCAGGTAACAGTTTCCAAGGCACAGCAAAGATTCCCAAATAGAGTCAACTAAGGTATCTTCCTTGAGAGCAGGAGCAGTGTATTTAGGACTGTCTTAGGGGAATTCGATAATTTTGTCAGCGAAGACATGTCTCAATGATTATGTTAATAGCCCCCGAGAGTTTAACATGCATAGTTTCAAATAGATAATAAAGGGCATCAAGTCAGCAATCACAGCTTTGCTGGCGCATTGTCAAAAACAGCTATGCTTGCTTCATGACTTGCACTGTTCATCTAGGAAATGACTGTGCCACATTATTGTTGGTTCTACAAGTTTTATTGATGGTTTTTATAATGAAAGATGTGCTCGTGGAAATATGCTTACAAAGTGCCACCACATACCCAGAAATGTCCTCATCGTAGCATGGTTCCAGATGTCCCCATAACCTTATGTAGAAGCACAGGCCACTCATAACAGTGTATCTCATGGTGGCAGCAGCACAGCTCTCAAACCTGGTCTCAGATAGCAGCCCATTCTACAGATGTAAGCATGGCATTTGGTGGTAACTTGGAGCACCAACATAGGTACATATTTAGCTACATCAGGACCATGAACTAAGACATGATCCTTAGTGGTAACCTGGGCCAGGACATCACCATGGTCTGAAGTGGCATCAAGGGCCACTCAAATCAGTTTAGTCCTTGGTGTTCTCATGGCCCCTGTCATCAGCACAGCCCCTGATATCTACATGGTCTCAGGAAGTAGGCCAGACTACTGACATCTGAATATCCATTTGCAGCAACATGGGGCACAGATATCAGCATGGATTCCTACTTAGATATGGACAAAATGTCCATACATCCCCGTTAGTGGCAGTCTAGGCCATTAATGCTCTCAGGTTATTACGCATGGTCCTCATATCTTCCTATTCTTCACTGTCATTGTGTTTTTAATTCCTCCTCTCTGTACAGTGTATGAAATGTTCATCTTCTATTTTTCTCTCAATTTTCTGTAATGTCTAACACATCTTGGTGGCATCCAATGTGGGGTTAGCAGAAGTGTTTGTGTGTCACTTTTTTCCACTGCCCTGGGTACCACAGGCCATATCAATGCATTTTAATTGTTATTTTATAGATCAAATGTTCTGTACCATAAAACTGATTTATAAAAATAAATGAATATATAATAAATCAGTGCTGATATTAAAGAAACCCCCCACCCCAACGCAGCTTGTGGAGAACTAGATTTGGTTCTGGTGTCTCAGCTAAGTCAATTCTTTTGTAATTTATTTCAATATTTTCATGAGTTCAATTTGTGGCAAATCTCTCTCTCTACATGACAAACTAGTATATTATAATATTGACCTTCATATTTGAGAGAGTTTCTTTAGGCATTTTCAAACACTAATAGATATTTCATGGAAAAGAAATAGTCCAGGCTGCACCTATTAACTTATCAATATATAGACTAATAACCTAGGTACTAAATATATTATTTCATTCATCTTCCCAATTTATCTTCTCCGCCAAACATTCTCAGTGTGTGGTATTTCATAATATTTTCTCTGAATTAATAGTTAAATAAAATTGTATCCCTAAATATGATTTTAACTTGGCTAATTAAAAAAAATAATTTTCATGGATGCTTACTAAAGACTTGTACCCATGCAACAAAGGCTCATTAAAAGTCATCTGGTTTTGAAAATAATAAAGCAAAATGCGCGATGAAAATAATAGGATGCTAAAAATGGTCAATATGGAAGGTCTAATAAACAATACAGTATTAGCTCACTGGAGTGAGTAATGACAAAAAGAACAAGTCTTAAATAGGAACTTTCTTCTTCTACCTTAGAAATGGCCAAAGGTTTAACTGTATATGACAGTTTTTCACCACTTACTTTCTATGTCCTTCTTGTACTTAAAAAACCTTAAGTTTTCTTAATTATCATACAAAGACTTTCCTTCAACTAGATTAAATAAGTGATGTTGATAAGTAAAACTTGTGAGAATTAATACTACTGGGGCATATAATAACTCCTTCTCTGAAATAGCCTGGAAGAAGCCAAGCAGTTGACTGAGCATTTTCCTCCAACCTGCTGAGAAGAACACAGAGTTACATGTAATGTATATCCCTTGTGCTATCTTGGCATGCCAAGAAATTGTAGATTGATTTTTATGTGTCTCCATTCACCCAGTTCCAGTGGAGCCCATCTGCTCCCTGCCACTCCCTGCTATATCTGTGCTTCTATAAAATATAAGACACCTTAAGTTTCTTCACTCAGTTGTACCAAGCAGGGGATTTGAATATTGTTTCCTAAGAAGGAAATTGCATTGCAAGTACAAGACAAAAGTTAGTCTCTCTTTCTGTCATGACTACTCAGGACTCTTCATACCAATGTCTTATCTTAGAATGATGTACCATGGTCAATTCCTGGGGCTGCTTGTACTCTGGATCCCTGGTAAGGAGTCAAACAGAGATGAAGAAGAAATATGTGGAGGGATGGGAATTTCTGGGGCCCTGCTGATCCAGATGCATGTTCTGCTCATGCATGTGATTGCTGGTCTTTTTCTCCAGAATGGATTTATGAAGTTTAGAGGTTTAGATGGTGAAGAGAGGAGAACCTGTGCTCTGGGGGACAGCTCTGACAAGCGCTAAAAGTGATGACCCAGGTGATTTCTAGAGAGCTTCATCTACTCTCTACATAAGTATTTTATGTTGAATTTTTTTATAATATAAATGAAAGTCATGAACACAATAAGTAAAACCTAAATAAAGGAATGAAAAATGATTCACAGTATAATTAATTAAGTATATGTGGAGGAGTGTAAGCATGCTTGCATCTGGATATTAGTGGATATGTCTACAGGAGAAATCAGTTTGCCCAGAGTTAATGTTTCAGGCAATTGTGTGCTGTCCAGTGTGGCTTCTTAGAATCAAACAGGTCCTCTGTGAGAGCAGTGTGTGCTTGTATCTAATGACACACCTTCCTAGCTCCTTATATAGGTGTCTTTCTATTTTATATGTAAAGCCCTCAATGTCCAGTTAGTGGTATATTTGAGGATAGACAACCCACAAGTGTTTCTATTTTATATGTAAAGCCCTCAATGTCCAGTTAGTGGTATATTTGAGGATAGACAACCCACAAGTGTCTATACCTCAAAAGATGAATGACTATGACTTGCCTAATAATAGCCATTTGACAAAAAATTCAACACCCTTCATGATAAAAGTCCTGGAAAGAATAGGAATTCAAAGGCCCATACTAAACATAGTAAAGCCATATACAGCAAACCAGTTGCTAACATTAAACTAAATGGAGAGAGAAACTTGAAGCAATCCCACTAAAATCAGGGACTAGACAAGGTTGCCCACTTCCCTACTTATTCATAGTTTTAAAGTTCTAAGAGCAATCAGGACAACAAAAGAGGTCAAGGGATACAGATCGAAAGAAGAAGTCAAATATCACTATTTTGGATATTTTGATCCCAAAAGTTCCACCAGAGAACTACTAAAGCTGATAAACAACTTCAGCAAAGTGGCTGGGTATAAAATTAACTCAATAAATCAGTAGCCTTCCTCTACACAAAAGAGAAACAAGCCGAGAAAGAAATTAGGGAAATGACACCCTTCATAATAGACCCAAATAACATAAAGTACCTCGGTGTGACTTTAACCAAGCAAGTAAAAGATCTGTACAATAAGAACTTCAAGACTCTGAATAAAGAAATTCAAGAAGACCACAGAAGATGGAAAGATCTCCCATGCTCATGGATTGGCAGGATTAATATAGTAAAAATGGCCATTTTACCAAATGCGATCTACAGATTCAATGCAATCCCCATCAAAATACCAATCCATTTCTTCAAAGAGTTAGACAGAACAATTTGCAAATTCATCTGGAATAACAAAAAACCCAGGATAGCTAAAACTATCCCCAACAATAAAAGGACTTCAGGGGGAATCACTCTCCCTGAACTCAAGCAGTATTACAGAGCAATAGTGATAAAAACTGCATGGTATTGGTACAGAGACAGACAGATAGACCAATGGAACAGAATTGAAGACCCAGAAATGAACCCACACACCTATGGGCACTTGATTTTTGACAAAGGAGCCAAAACCATCCAATGGAAAAAAGATAGCATTTTCAGCAAATGGTGCTGGTTTAACTGGAGGTCTACATGTAGAAGAATGCAGATCGATCCATGCTTATCACCCTGTACAAAGCTTAAGTCCAAGTGGATCAAGGACCTCCACATCAAACCAGATACACTCAAACTAATAGAAGAAAAACTAGGGCAGCATCTGGAACACATGGGCACTGGAAAAAATTTCCTGAACAAAACACCAATGGCTTATGCTCTAAGATCAAGAATCGACAAATGGGATCTCATAAAACTGCAAAGCTTCTGTAAGGCAAAGGACACTGTGGTTAGGACAAAATGGCAACCAACAGATTGGGAAAAAATCTTTACCAGTCCTACAACAGATAGAGGCCTAATAGCCATCCATTGCATTAGTCTCTTTTCTATGGGTGGGGCCCTATGAAAGACTTCCCTCATCCCACTCTCCCCACAGCTGAGAATATATCCTAGAATAGTAGGCAGAAAGAAATTTATAGTCACAATGGGAATAAGTACTGTGAATTTTTTTTCTTCTGGACAATACATGGTTACAGCACTTATGAAAGAATAACAGCTGTAGTTACACACTGCCCTCCTTGGAAGCTTAAGACAGTAAAATATCTGTATCTCTGTTAACATGAACTGTTGCTTTTGGAAACATAAGTTCTTTAATAGCATGGGTACATACAACTTTTATTGTTCTATGCTTAGCTTTTACTATCTCTGGCATATACCACCCTCTTGGAGGTTCCATATCTGAAGCCCTGTGAATAGATTGCTATGTGCTTCACTATCATTGATGTTTGATCCTCAAATTTGGCTCCTACATTGCAGATTTTCTGGTTAAAAATTAATATCTTTATAAACAGCATAATTTTAGCACAAATAATGTAATGTAAAGTCACCTCATCAAGTGTAATGCTGAATGAATAAGAACATGTTTATTTCAGATTTTTATTGGATATTGCAGTATGTAAACCCTGTTCATGTCAAATTAATGGTGTCTGTGGTGAACTCATGTTGACCAGTCTTTATGCTCCCTGTTGGGATCTGAACAACAGAGACCCATCAGTTGAGCAAAAAGTTTTCATAGAGATCCAACAAGAACTTCCTGTCTTGGTGCCAGCAGAAGCAAGGATCAATTTCTAAGCCTTTTACATACTGAGAATTTTCCTGACATCCTGGGTCTATGGCCACTTCAGAGATAGCAATTATTGTATATTATTTTATTGTCACAGTTAAAATACTTAAGAGATGTCAAATTATTAGCATTATGATGTAGCACCCTATGCTCTCCAATGGAGGAAATACTATTTCTCTTGTGATGGCTCAGAGAGTCTTTGCCTTAGCAACTGCTTCCTTCTGCTCAAACGTGGTTCTACTTTAGTGTTGTGAAGTTCATCTTGCTTAATTGTGAAATCCAGAGTATCACAATTACATAGAAGAGCCTGTCCCATATGAAGGAACCTCCTACTCTGGCTTTCTGCATTTTAATTATGAGACTTTTTTTTTCCAGAGCTGGGGACCGAACCCAGGGCCTTGTGCTTGCTAGGCAAGCGCTCTACCACTGAGCTAAATCCCCAACCCCGAGACTTTTTTAATACATATATTCCTTCCAATTTTCCATTCTTCATTGGTCAAACACTGTTTTACATTCTATTTCTTCCCACATAGGCAATGTGCAGAGGAGCAACCCATGGCACTAGTTGCCTCTTCCCCAGACACTCCTGTTTCCTATCCCTAATCCACCATGGTCAATCTCAGTTTAAACTTAAATCCCATACTCATAATTCCATCCTCATCATTCCTGTGCCCACAGCCCTACTTATCACATACCCTTAATATTTGTTGTGAGTTGACCAAGTGTAGTAAATATTTTTTTTTCAAAATGAGCAGTTTTAAATATTAACATACAGCACTTGGATTCATTTGCCTCATGATGACTAGTACTTCATACAGCAAAGGAATACATGAAATGTTAAAATCCGCGTTACCCACCTCAGTTTTAGGGAAACTTAAAGCATCTTAACAAGAGTAATACCTATATTCCTCATGGTGTTCATGGTTCTGAAGTCCACAAATAATGAACATTATTGAAAGAAGTATAATTTGTAAAAATAAAAACAGAGAAGAGAGAGAGACCATTTTAGGGAACCCTATCATGACTATATAATGAACCATTTTCTTATTCTTCACCCCAGTAATTGATTTTTAGTCCTCTCGTGAACATTAGTTTCTGTGATAATTTATTGTTTTTTCTTGCTAATGCTGTTTTGATGGTTATTTTGTCTGTATCCATATTATTACTCACTTCACCTCTCCTTCATGCCAATGGTAAAAACAATTTTGGTGAAAGAACAGTCTGCTCTCTAACCAGTAATAACAACTAAACAGCAGGCATCTCACTCTGCCTCATTCTGACCCATCTCTCTTACCTCTGGTAATCTACCATTGTTTGCTTTACTTTATTTTCTGTTTACATGTATCAGTTTTTTGCCTACATGTACGCTGGTGAACCAAGTGCATGCCCAGTGCTTGTGTTAGTCAGAAGAGAGCATCAAATCCTCTGGTACTAGAATTATAAATAGTCATTAATCATATTTGGGCACTGGAAAACAAAAGCAGGTCCTCTCCAAAGCAACAACTAGTTTTAGTCACTGATCTATGTATTTTGCCAAAATTTTTTGCTAGTCAACAACTAACTTTCTATGGTTTATTCATTACAGTCCATAAAAATAATTTTTAATTTTAAATATATAAAGCATAAACTATTTGTATTTACCATATATCTAATGATAAAAATATATACCTGCTCCTTCAGAATCTTCACAGTCAGTCTTGCTACTTTTAAACCTGTAACAGAGAACTCAGTCACTGAAAGAAGGAAAAGAAAAAAAATCAAGGATCTTTGCCTTCAAGTCAAAGAAAGAGCAACATCTTCAAGTTCTGTTAAGGACTTCCAAAAGAGGCTTTCAGATGTGCAGATCAGGGTTCTATTTGCTTGCAGGCACATTCTCTGTCTGGTTCTGTGAAAGGACTCGTGTGGTCCAGCTTCTTCATTTATGAATCGCTATGCATGTGTCAACACCATACTGTGCCTTACATTGAAGAAAGTACACACCAGGGATCTGGTCTAACCTCTATGTGAACATACTCACTGTATCACAGATCTTTCCTTAATATTTTCAGGGAACTGTTTCCCAAACTTATATGTGGATTGTGTATGATATAAGGAATGAGTTTTTACCACTTGTTTGATCTTCAAGCCACTGAGTCTTCCCTTTGACATTTGTCCTATGGTCATGGAATCCAAAGCAAAATGAACTATATAGAAACAGACATATGTATGACATATATAGACATTTAATATGGATTGTTACTTTATCTTTTCTCATTTGCATATTTAAAAAATAACTATAAATTATGTTTGGATTTAGAATAACATGTCTTGGATAAATGAATTCTAATATATATGTTAAAGTACTTGTACTTACTCCTGAAAATATTCAATATCTATTTCTCCTCTGAAACAATAAACATTATTAGTCCTTGAACACATTACATTTGTTGCACTGACTCATTTAGAATGTATTTTGGGCTGGAGGGAGTTTGTGGATAATATCTCTAAACTTGAATTTTCACAAATTTTTTCTTGTATAAAAATATCTACAATTACTATTATATACTATTTAAGATGTAAACTATTTTGACATGAATGAAACAATATTTGTTTAAATAAAGATAAAAAGCAGAAAAGTAATAAAAGAACATAGATGTTTAAGATTTTTAAGGATCACGAACTGAAGACCCAGAAATGAACCCACATACATCTGGTCATCTGACCTTTGAAAAGAAGGCAAACCCTTCCAGGGGAAAAAGATAGCATATTCAACAAATGGTGCTGGTTCAACTAGAGGTCAGCATGTAGAAGAACTTAAATCAATCCATTCTTATTGCCATGCACAAAGCTCAAGTCCAAGTTGATCAAGAATTTCCACATAAATCCAGATACACTCAAACAAATAGAAGAAAAATTGGGGAAGAGCCTCAAACATATGGGTACTGGGGAAAATTTCCAGAACAGAACATAAATGGCTTATGCTGTAAGATCAAGAATCAACAAATGGGACCTCATAGAACTGCAAAGCTTCTTTAAGGCAAAGGACACTGTCATTTGCACAAAATGGAAAACTAGAGATTTGATAAAGATCTTTACCAATCCTACATCTAATAGAGGACCAATATCCAATATATACAATGAACTCAAGGAGTTAGACTCCAGAGAGTCAAATAAGCCTATTAAAATTGGGGTACTGAGCTAAACAAAGAATTCTTAGCTGAGGAATACTGAATGTCTGAGAAGTACCTAAAGAAATGTTCAACATGCTTATTCATCAGGGAAATATAAACAATCCTGATATTTCAACACACGAGTCAGAATGGCTAACATAATAAGCCCAGTGACAGCAGATGCTGGCAAGGATATCGAAAAAGAAGAATATTCTTCCATTGTTGGTGGGATTGCAGACTGGTACAACCAATCTGGAAATCAGTCTGGAGGTTCCTTAGAAAATTGGACATTGTACTAACCAAGGACCCAGCTATACCACTCCTGGGCATATGTCCAAATGATGCTCCAACATATAAAAAGGATACATGCTCCATTACAGTCATAGTAGCCTTATTTATAAGAGCCAGAAGCCGGAAAGTACCCAGATGTCCTTCTACAAAATAATGGATACAGAAAGTGTAGTACATGTACACAATGGAATACTACTCAGCTATCAACACCAATAACTTCATGAAATTCATAGGCAAATGGATGCTACTAACAAATATCATCTGAATGAGTGAACCCAGTTACAAAAGAACACATATGGTATGCACTCACTGATAAGTGGATATTGGCACAAAAGCTCGAATAACCAAAGATACAATCCACAGACCACATGAACCTCAAGAAGATGGATGACCAAAGTTTGGATGCTTCAGTACTTCTTAAAACAGGTACAAAAAATATTCATACGAGGATATATGGATACAAAGTTTGCAGCAAATACTGAAGGGATGGCCATTCAGAGCCTGCCCCACCTGGGGATCTAGCCCATAAACATAGACACCAAACCCAAACAGTATGCTGATTCCAAGAAGTACATGCTGACAGGAGCCTGATATGTATGTCTCCTGAGAAGCTCTACCACAGTATGACAAATACAGAGGTGAAAGCTAGCAGCCAGCCATTGAACTGAGAATGAGATCCCCATTGGAGGAGGTAGAGAAAAAATTGAAAGGGCTGAAGCGGCTTGCATCCCCATAAGAACAACAACACCAACCAACCAGAGCTCCCAGGGACTAAACTACTACCCATAAGTATACATGGACAGACCTATGGCTACAGCTGCATATGTAGCAGAGGATGGACTTGTTTGGCACCAATGGAAGGAGAGTCCCTTGTTCCTGCCAAGGTAAGACCCCCCAGTGTAAGGGAATGTTAGGGCAGGGAGGCGGGAAGAGGTGGGTGGTTGGTCAGGGGGAACATGCTCATAAAGATGTAGGGGGTTAGATGAGATAGGGGGTTTATGGACGGGAACTGGGAAAGTGCATCGTATTTGAAATGTAAATTTAAAAAATCCAATAAAAAAGAAAGAAACCTCATGATCTTCTCATAAGATGCTGAGAAAGCATTTGAAAAATTGAACATCCCTTCAAGTTATAAGTCTTGGAAAGATCAAAAATTCAATAGATAAACATAGTAAAACCAATATATAACAAACCTAGTAGCTATCATCAAACTAAATGGAGAAAAACTTGAAGAAATCCCACTAAAATCACAGACTAGACAAGGCTGCCAACTCTTTCCCTACCTATTCAATATAGTACTTGATATTCTAGCCACAGGAATTAGACAACAAAAAGAGATCAAAGGGATACAAATTGAAAAGGAAGAAGTAAAAATATCAATATTTCCAGATGATATGACAGTATACTTAAGTGACCCCAAAAATTCCATCAGAGAACTCCTAAACCTGATGTCCTATCTGGTTTTATTTATCATCTTGACAAAAGCTCGAGTTATTACAGGGAATTGACCCTCCCTTGTATAAATTCCTCCATGACATTCAGATGTAAGGCATTTTCTCAATTAGTGATCAGAGGCAAAGGGCCGATTGTGGGTGGTATCATTCCTGGGCTAGTAGTCTTCAGTTCTGTAAGAAAACAAGCTGAGCAAGCTAGGAGAAGCAAGGCAGTAACATTCCTCCATGGCCTCAACATCAGCTGTTTCAATACCTGCTTGAGTTCCAGTCCTGACGTTCTTTGGTGATGAATAGCAATGTGGAAGTGTAACCTGAATGAACTCTTTCTTCCCCAGCTTGCTTCTCGTTCACAAACAAGACTGGAACTCAGGTAGCACATTTCCTAACCTGTTCACAGTGCACTCCACTGGAATAAATAGCTCTTTCTCATGTGATGGGTCAGGGAGTCTTTGTTTCAGTAACACCTTCTGCTCAAGTATGGTTCTCCCTTTGTTGTGTGAAGTTCATGGTCCTGCATGATATGAAATTGTGAAAGAGTTTCACAATTAAATAGAAGAACATGTACTTGGAATCCTGTGCAAAAAAACCATGGCCAGTAGGTGGCAACCATTTGTTTTGTATGTCATGCTCTATCTTGTACAGGACTTTATGTATCACTGAACGAGTTTTTGATAAGAATGTTCATACAGTAATGTGTAAGTAGATGCTCCAGGGAATCAAGTGAGGGTGTGGCTCTTGTGTTCTTCTGAACAGCGTGGCTGCCTCTTCCCATTGGGTTGATTTAACTTGATCCTATATGTCTATTATTTTGCTAGGTGCCAAGTCTGTTATTCACATGCTTAATTTCCAGTTTTTCTCCATTACATACTGAACTTACTTTCTGTTCAAAAGGTCTAAAGTTCATCTGGTGGGCACTATCTCCTATTCAGGCTTTCTGCACTTTCACTGTTCGATTTTCTTTTTAAGATATATTCTTCACCTGCCAAACACTGTCTTACAATCTATTTCTTACCACAAAGGCAATGTATGGAGGATCAACCCATTGCACTATTTGTCTCTTCCTTCATCCATTCCTGCATATTATGTCTACTCTCCTTCATGGTAAAAAAGTACTTTTAATGAAAGTACAACCTGCTTTCTAACTAGTAATATTCCGTAAATAGCAGTGATCTTATCATGCCACATTCTGACCTGTCCCTCTTACCTCTGTTATTCCACCATGGTTTGATTTACTTTATTTTCTGTTTACTTGTATGCATGTTCTGAGTGCATGTATGCTGATGAAACAAGTATACATCTGTTGCTACTCTAGTTATAAGAGGCCATCAAATCCTCTGGAACTAGAATGATAGATGTTTGTTAACCCCATTTGTGCAATGGTCCTCTCCAAAGTAAGAAGTGTTTTTATTCACTGAACCATCGCTTTTGATTAAACATATTTGCTATTCAAAACATTTATATACTTTATTCATCATATTCCACAAAGATAAATTTAATTTTACATAAGTAAATCAAAAAGAATTTGTACTTACCATATACCTGATGATAATAAAAATATATTTAGTGCTACATATTTTTCCTATTCAGTATTTTTACTTCTAAACCTATAATATAGTCTCAGTTACTGAGAGCAGTAGGAGAAAAGAAGATCAAGGATCTTCACCTTCATATCAGAGAAAGAATAAATTCTACAAGTCCTACTGAGGACTCCAAGCAGAGGTTTCCAGGTTACAGATCAGTGTTCTGTTTGCCTGCAGTCACATGCTCTACCTGGCTTCACAGAAGGTACTTGTGTGGCCCAGCTTCCCTGCTTATGTAGAAATAAGGATTGGCTTATAGTGAAGAAAGCGTACTCTGGGGAAGAGTCTAGCCTCTGTGTGAACATAGATCAATCACTGATCTCTTTTTATATTTTCAGGGAGCTGTTTCCTCTCTTCTGTGTGTGGAATATGTATGATAGAAGACATGGGGCTTTCATCAATCTTCAAGCCACTAAGTCTTCCCTCTATCATTTGTTCGGTGGTCATGGAGTCCAAAGCAAAATGAAGTCTATAGAAGCAAAATGACAATATCAATTGGTGTAGGGAGAACTGTTACTTCATCTTTTCACATTTGAAAGATTCACAAATAAATATATCCTATGCTTAGAACTGGAATAAAATATTGTGATACATGAAATTAAATATGTGTGTATTGATGTAACAACTACTGTATATCCATTCCATAGGCATTCAATTATTCCTTTGAGATATTAGATATCATAACTCACTGGGAAAAAAACAAACAAATATTTGTTTCACTAACTCATTTAGAGAACATGGAAGGGGTGTTAGCGTAATTATTATCTCTAATCAGAAATTCTATCAAGTTTTTTTGTTGTTGTTTAAAGCTATCTTTAATTGTTGTAATATGTTGATATTAATAAAATAAAGTTTTGTTTATAAAAGATATAAAAGAGAAGGAAGTGGAAAGAATGTTTAAGTTTTTTAAGAACAATGAAACATTTAAGGGTCTGAATGACCACATAGTAGAGAAAAGGCCTCTGCTTGTGATACTGCTTAGGATCAAAACCTATGAGAGATGATAGGAGTATTGATCTGATACATAATCAGAGAAAGATCACCCACAAGATGGGAATCAGTAATGCATAACTTCAGAACAGTCATGAATGCAGTCCATAACATCAGCTTTATATAGTTGAGAATTTAGTGAATGTAGGTCCTGCTATTTAAGAATCACATTTTTATATTTTCCTGTTCATTGTGTACTGAGTTTTTGCTTTTGCTGTATGTCTTCTACTTCATATTAAGAGGATCAGGAAAGGAGAACAAAAAGGAAGACACTGTGTTTTCAATAGTATTGCCTGGCACATATAAAAGGGATTTATGCACTCTTTTCTAGATCTTTTCAGGTTTAGGTCTGTGTCATAGTGAATAGTTACTGAATGAGTTGGAGCTCATTAAGGATAGCATGGCAGAAAATTGTAATGAACGTAATATACTCTTTACAGGAGCCTGGTCTGACACTGTTCTTCTCTTTTTCAAGAGAAATAATCACATTTTCTGTCAGAAAAATCTATGCATCTCAACTTTCCTTCTGAGTATGGCAGAGACATCATGTCTTTATTAAATGACAGAAGCAAGTCAGCCATCCAGCTGTGCCAGTCCACATGATTTGCATATCTGAGGAACACAGTCCACTTAAGTATGCCTTCTTATTAGACAATCTGCACGCTGTGGTGTTCAGTCCCAGACAGGACACAGGCCAGTCATGATGGCTCCAGTTCAACTCTTAGGGCTGCTGCTGCTCTGGGTCCCAGGTAAGATCGACAATATCAAAAACACTTTCAGAAGTGTGCCCGGTACTTTGAAAAATTATGTTTTTCATGTTATTAACAGTATGTATTTTATGTGTATTTCCAATATTAGCCATGAGATGTAACATCCAGCTGACCCAGTCTCCTTCACTCCTGTCTGCATCTGTGGGAGACAGAGTCACTCTCAACTGCAAAGGAAGTCAGAATATTGACAATTACTTAGCCTGGTACCAACAAAAGCTTGGAGAAGCTCCCAAACTCCTGATATATTAAACAAACAGTTTGCAAACAGGCATCCCATCAAGGTTCAGTGGCAGTGGATCTGGTACAGATTACACACTCACCATCAGCAATCTGCAGTCTGAAGATCTTGCCACATATTTCTGCTATCAGTATTACAGCGGGTACCACTGTGATACAAACCATAACATAAACCACCCAGAGATGCAGATGTGTGAGCTTGGGTTTTCACAGCTGTTCTTTTGGTTCTTTCTATTACTGACATAATGTCTCAGATGTAGGCAGGCTTTGAAGAATTTGAATGGTTTGGTCATCAGAGGCCATGAGATTGCTCTGTACTGGGTATGCTTCAGCAGTACAAACATTACTTATGCTCTGTAGACTTCATGAACTGTTGTGGTCATTTTACCTGAGGAATTTAAGTGATATTCTCAGATGGAATTGTTATATAGCAAAACAAATGTCAATGTAGATGATTCAAACAATGTTTGGTGTTAGAAACACAATTTGAGACTACCAAAAAGCTATTGAATGGCTTTTGGAAGGTGCAAAGTAGGTGTTGAAGCTTAAGACAGACAGAGTTCTGCTGTTCATTTTGAAATCAAATCTAAGTTGCATGAAAAGATCTGAAGTGTAAATATGTGGTTCCAAAACCTCTTCCAAAGCATCAGTATTATGGTAATGATGGTCCCAATGGTCTTTATGAATTCTTGCCTTTATGTACATTTTACTCTATGCAAGCACCTGCCTGTAGTAATGAAAGAATTTTGCAACCATATTTGTCCTCTATAATATAAGACTTGTTCCATATTTTCCAATTAAAAATTGCTCTCCCATTTGAGTAGATCCATTAGAAATATTTATGTGTTTGGTGAAATATTTTTTACTTGTAAATTTTCTGTTGTATTTTAACACCGATTCTTTGTTTAAAGATTTTAATAAACACATGTACTGGAAAAGTACTCCTCTTGCTTTACATCCTAACCAGCATGAGCTGTCACTTAAGTTTTTGATCTTAGCCATTCTGGTGAGTGCAAGATGGAAACATTAGGGTTGCTATCATTTGTATTTCCCTGATGACTAAGGATTCTGACCATTTCTTTAAATGCTTTTCAGCTATTCAGGATTCCTCTGATGAGAATTCTGTTTAGGTCTGTGCCCCAGATTTAAAATGGGTTATTTGGTTTATTGTTGTCAACTTCTTGAGTTCTTTATATTTTTTTGAAATTCTGTGTTGGCTGTCAGGTTGGTGAAGATCCCTTCCCAATCTGTAGGCTGTTCTTTTGTCCTATTGACAGTGTTCTTTGCTTCACAGAAGCTTTTCAATTGAATGAATTTCCATTTAGTGCAAACATGTCCAACCACGCTGGTAATCAATATGACTATTTCTCATAAAATTGGGAACAGTTCTACCTGAAGATCCAGTTATACCATTCCTGGGCATGTACCCAAAATATGCTCCACTATACCACAGGAATATGTGCTGCACTATGTTCATAGATGATTTAATTTTAATAGTCAGAAGCTGGAAATGATCAACATGTCATTCAACCAAAGAATAGATACAGAACTGTTGTTCTTTTATGCAGTGGAATACTAACCAGGTTTTAAATACAAGGACATCTTGAACTGTGAAGGCAAATGAATGGAACTAGAAAATATTTTCTTGAGTGAGGTAAATCAGGCTCAAAAGGACAGGCATGACAGGAGCCTAGCATTACTGCCTTTTGAGAGGCTCCACCCAGCAGCAGCAGACAAAAGCAGATGCAGAGAGTCTCAGCCAATCATTGAACATAACACAGGGAGATTTTGAAAGAATTTGGGGAAGGATTGAGTAACCTGCAGGGAAGTCATAGGAACTCCACAAGAAGTCTAACAGAGTAAAATAATCTAGACTCTTGGGGGCTCTCAGAGAATGAAGCAGTAACCAAAGATCCTGCATAGATGGAACCTAGGGCCACTGCTCACACGTAGCAGGTGTTCAGCATGGTCTACATGCAGCTCCCCCAACAACACTGGGGGCTATCCCTAAGCTGCCCACTTGTGGATTCCATTCCCATAACTGTGCTGCCTTGTCTATTCTCAATTAGAGAGGATAAGGCTACAGCTGGAGAGATTTAATGCATGAGTAACAGGGTGAAAAGTGGGGAAAGGAGTGCAATTTGCTCTCTCAGAAGAGAACGAGAAGGGGACTTTGTGTCCATGTAACCAGGACAGGGGGCAGTGATTTGGATGGATAGTGAATAAACAAACAAACAAACAAACAAACATACATACAGACAATTAAAGGAACAACTTTATGTACAGATTTTTCAACAACAAGATAATTCCACATATTTTTTTACCTTTAAAAGCTTTTAAAACACACACATGCAGGCACATAGACACATACACATACACATACACACACACACACACACACACACAAAGGGTGTGTGTTAATTTTATCTAAATAGAAGATTAAACCTGCATGAGGTAGGGATAATTCATCTTTGAATTTATGATAGAAATCTTTCCAATCTGGGTGAACTGAGAGAGAATAAGACTCTGAATTTGGTGGAAGAGGAGGAGCCTTGGGTTCCATGTGTAAAATGTCAGCTTCTGTTCACATATTGTCCATACTCCACAAACCCCATCTTTTGCTAATTTTACCTCTTTTAATGCTTCATTGTCTCATTCATAATCATGTAAAAAGCTGTCTCTTGGTTCTCAGCATTCCGGCTCTCACACTCACCCTATATCATATTGAAAACAACTGATACCATGTCCATGTGACCCAAATTATATTAGACTTTTTTTTACATGGATGATAAGTTTGGATATTCTGCTTCATGTTTTCCCAAACCCCAACAATGAATGTCCCTTCATCAGGAACTAAGGATTACAGTCACTGACAGTATTGCAACAATCTAGCAGATATGCTTTAAGTACAGGAGTTCTACATTGTTTTAATGGTGCACTAGTCAGCATGCAGTACTGTCCTGCCCAATTTTTGCCTCATTGTTATGCTTACCTCCTTCTGCAAGGTATCTATAATCTTTCATCTGAGGGTCTTCAGGTCTCTTTTCATATGTTACTTGGGGATTTTCTCCTGTGAAAGCAGGAGATTACCTGGGAATGAAAGGAGCCAAAAGGAATGAAGTAGACTACCCAGCTTCTGAATTTTAGCTCCCAAATAAAAAACACACACACAGCCTTTATATTTACAAACAGCATTAAACAGTACAAAAGCTTGACAGCTGCCTACCCTCTATGTTGTTAGAATCGACTTTCCTATCAATAAACCTGAATTATTACATATGCTGCTTCTTATGGGCTGCTCTTGATTGGCCATCCCACAGGGACACATTGTCTTTATTTCTAAGCCAGGGAACTCCTCCTTCCTCTTCTTCCTGGTAACTGTCTCCAACTTCCAGCCCTGGATACCTCAAGCTCACCTATGTCTTCTCTGCCCAGGTATTGAGTGTTGGCATCTTTATTTAACTATCAGAAATAATTTGGGGACAGGGTCACTTAGCAACTACCTGCAAACTTTCTCCTCCTTGTGGTAGCCAGATTTTGGGTTCAATATCACCACTGAAATACAAGTAGCATCAGACCAACTAACTGCAATGCTGCACACAGTTTACTTTAGATTCTGGTATACATTTTATACACAAATTCAATAAAAGGAGGAGGTGATCCAAACCAGGCTATTTGAGTTAAGAAAATCATGATTAGGTACAGAAGATCAGACAACCCTCGAATAAATATTTGTGAGAAAATACTAAATGTTAACATAGCAGCTCCATGAAAACTTACTCAGGGAAAATTTATTTAAAGAAAATTGTCTGGCACATACTAAAGAGTATATCTTAGGGAAGCATGAAAACAAGGCAGAAGACCATGTGCAGATTGAGGGTACACTAGGGGCGCATGCCCTCTGTGCTCTTGGAATTTTCCTCCCCAAGACATAGCATATCTTTTCCAAGATTGGATTCTTTTCCTATATTCCAAAAAGTAAAAAGGGGATAACTGACATAAGTCAGTGAAAGGAGGACTAGAAAACTGACGTTAGGAAGCAGTAGGTGAATATACACTTGACCCAAGCCTGACAAACACAGTATCCATCAATTCACTCTGGCTGAATAGGGAAGAAGAACACCAGAAGAAAAAAAAAGGTTATTTATATCAGGAGAAGTGATAGCAGGACAGTGTGTTTGTCACAAGGAGGCAAAGTGGGTGTGGGGGGAATGCAATGTAGAAACATCAGCCCATTTTTTCACTGATCTGAAATAAAAATTCTATCATGGTTGTATTTGTTTTTATTGCAGTTAAGTGCAATACTGTGCATTACAGGGATTGAATCAAAGAAGATAATTATTCACCACAATAGGAGTGTTGGAGCATCCTTGCACTTTTGAGACTGTGCTGTTGTAGATGAAAAGGTCCTAATGAGATAGTAGCATGGAAAGCATGAACCAGAGTTATTCAAAGTACCATGCTACCTTCAGGGCTCAGGATAAACATTTTCCTTTGTCAAAAACTATGCATCAAAATTCTATTCTAAGACACGTGCAGATGCTCATTCAGGATGAGTTATTGAAGTTATCCAATATGTAGCTGTTCTCAGCCTTGACAAATTGCTCCTCATTTGCATGTGCCCTAGACTAGTCTTGAGTCATGAGGATTTCTTCATAGGTGGGTCATGTCCTCAGAAGAATCAGTTGCTGTCAGAACACAGAATGGCTCTGAGGCCCACACTCTTCTTCTTGGGTTCCTGCTGTTCTTCCTCAATTAAATAATAACAGCAATATGAATTTGCTTATCCATTACAATAAGGAATGGCAGGTAATTTAAGTAACTTCTCATTTAACATGCTTTATATCATGATTATTAGATTTGCATATTAATTGTCTTTCATCAGATGTGACATCCAAATATGCCAGACTCCATCATTTTATCCAAACCTTTGAGGGAATAAAATGTACAGTTGCTTGCCGGTCAGCATAGTACCAACAGACATCTGGAAAATCTCCAAAGTTCTTGATATACGGTTAATCTGACTTGGAAGATTCAGTTTCATTGATGTTCAGAGGTTGTGGCCAGATTTCACCTTCATCGTCATCTTCAGGAACCTGGAGTCTAAACATGTTTCACATTGTTCCTCTTGCTACTATTGGGGTAACCCTTCCATAGTGGGGCTAATCAGAACTCCAGGTTCCTGAAAATGAATGGTGACTGAATCCCTTAAAGAATCCCAGAAATTTGAAGATGGATTACCGATATACATTTGAAAAAATAAATTTTGAACTTTATTAAACCAATTTTCAGAAAAACAACATTACACACCAATTGAGTATGAAAGTCTATAGAACTCAGTGAATATCTATCTAGAAAGAATAAAAGCAACAAGAGCTTTGCATTAGATTTGGGGCTTTCAAATTGATTTTTTTTAGATATTATTCACCAAAATCCAAAAGGCCGTTGCTGTGTTACAAACTGACGAGCTTTATATCACCTTTATGGGTTGTATGCATTATACTGATTTTATTTTTGACTTTTGTTATTATTCATCACAAAATAATTACTCTTTCTATGACCCTGCTATGTTCTTGAAGTAAGTATAAAGAACACTTTAATTCATTGTTGAGTCGTGAGCCTCTGGAAGGATGAGACTTTCATCTTTACCTAGGTAATCCTGTTTTCTGTCATTTATCTTTGTTTTACCAAGTTCCTTTTAGCAAAGCAATCCACTATCAGGACTCTTCTGAAATCCCTGTGCTCCTTTCATTGCTCACAATGCATTGTACATATTTTATGATATTCTTCCGATGCTTCAAGGTACTATTCTTTTCTTGTGCCCTCTCATCACATAAAGAATTGTTTCCAAAACAAGAGTCTCAGATCCTATGTAATATTTAATTGACTCTTCAGTTATGTGTGTTATGCCATATTCTACCACCACCAAGTCAGCCTCAGCTCCAAGGACAACACAATTTTTCATGGTTGTATTTAGGTCACTGGAGATCAAGTAACTAGAAAGGAGAAGAATGCATCAATGAACATGGAAGATGCACATATGTGACCTAGAGCCAGAGTAGAATCACTAAGGTATTCCCACAGAGACATTTTGATACTGAACATTCAACATGGGTAACCAAGAAATTCGTCATGAGGACAGTGTCTTGTTCATTAAGGTCCAAGTAAAGGAATATCTTTAGTGTAAAATGCAACAAAAGTCCCTCTTTCTGATTATTTACCCTACTATCTGCTGTGATAAAACACCCTTACCAAAGCAACATAGAAGTTTATTCTATTGCACAGTCCCAAAGAAATAGCTCATGGGATGAGAGCTATGGCTTCTTTTGTTGAGGCCCATACTTTTTTTCACCACTGACATGGAGTCCCATACACTCTATAATACTGCACTAAAGGATCTGATGCCCTTTAGTCAATTTTGAATACACCAGTCAGAAATGTTGTACACGTACACATATGCACAGCACACACGTGTGTGTGTGAAACACATCTGTATACACAAATAAATTAAAAAAAATAAATTTATTTTTACAAAGCCACATCTGCATGGGTTTGCTAGAACTTGTTACAACAATCTATACATAGGATTCAGATAGCAAAGCAATGATGAACCATAAATTATAGTTGCCCTTCTCCATTTTGCACAACAAAGAATATCCACCCACACTATTAAATTAGTAGGGAGAAGAGAATCAAAAAGAAATTACACAATCCTGAGAACATAAAGGCAGTTAATGCTTGCTTAGGGTAAGAAAATTTATAGTCCTCTGTGATAGAGCTGTTGGTAAAGTACTCTTGACTAAGTAAAAATGACATTGACATGTTTTATAGACAAACTTAATTAAAAATGATGGATTCTGAATAAATAAATAAAACCCATGAAAATAGGGAGAAGAGTCTGGAAAAGCATAGGCAATATCCCTGAGAGGAGGGAAAAGAAGGGAATGATGGATATTAATGTTCACATGTATGATTAAAGCTTGTATGTGCATGTGCACATATGTTCATGTTCATGCACTTTTGTGTGCATGTGTGCATGTGTGCTTGTGTGTGTGTGTGTGTGTGTGTGTGTGTGTATGTGTGTGTTGTGATAGAGGAGAGATAGAGTGAAGTGTGGGGAAATTGATCTTTATGAAGGTGGGTATGTGCATACCAGAGAGCATGTATATATTTCAGATACCATCTTTCTGTCTTGTATTAAGGAAAGTACCTTATAACTCTTACTACTTTGCTGTGTACTCTTATTCTAAATTAGTTTTCCTTAAAAGTTTATAGTAATTCTTCCCGATCTGCTTCCTATTTCACCTTAAAGATACCCAGATGAGCACTGTTGTATCCACCTTTTTTTTTTTTATTAACTTGAGTATTTCTTATTTACATTTCGAGTGTTAATCCCTTTCCCGGTTTCAGGGCCAACATCCCCCTCGCCCCTCCCCCTCCCCTTCTATATGGGTGTTCCCCTCCCCATCCTCCCCCCATTGCCGCCCTTCCCCCAACAATCATGTTCACTGGGGGTTCAGTCTTAGCAGGACCCATGGCTTCCCCTTACACTGGTGATCTTACTAGGATATTCAATGCTACCTATGAGGTCAGAGTCCAGGGTCAGTCCATGTATAGTCTTTAGGTAGTGGCTTAGTCCCTGGAAGCTCTTTTTTAGTGAATTCCGTGGATCAAAATGATAAGATGGATGAACCAAAGAAGTGCACGCTGACAGGAACCGGATGTAGATCTCTCCTTAGAGACACAGACAGAATACAGCAAATACATAGGTGAATGCCAGTAGCAAACCACTGAACTGAGAACAGGACCCCCGTTGAAGGAATCTTAGAAAGGACTGAAAGAGCTCAAGGGGGTTAAGACAGCATATGAACAACAATTCCAACCAATCAGAGCTTCCAGGGACTAAGCCACTACCCAAAGACTGACCCTGGGCTCCAACTGCATACGTAGCAATGAATAGCCTAGTAAGAGCACCAGTGAAAGGGGAAGCCCTTGGTCCTGCCAAGACTTAACCCCCAGTGAATGTGATTGTTGGGGGGAGCTTGGTAATGGGGGAGGATGGGGAGGGGAACACCCATAAGGAAAGGGAAGGGGGAGGTGTTAGGGCAATGTTGGCCCAGAAACCGGGAAGGGGAATAACAATCAAACTGTAAAAAAGAAATTCTCAAGTTAATAAAGATGGAAAACAAAAATGATAAATCTCAGGTCAATTGATATGCTTGGCAATGAAGTGCATTACATCACTGAGCAATCTTCCATGCCTTATATATTAGCTTCTCAACAGAGACATGTCAATTCTAAATATGTGATACTAAACCATCTTTAAGAAGGTTATATACATAATGAGTGAAATTCTGAAGTCTTTCATAAAACCAAAAATCAACTTTTCCTAGTTGTAATGAGTCAGTCATTTTCTTTGTTTTTTTCTTTTGAGATTTTTTTATTGGATACTTAATAATTCACATTTCAAGTGTTATCCCCTTTCCTGTTTCCCTTTCAGACATGCACTATCTCTCCCTACTTCTATGAGTGTACTCCCCAACCCACCTACTCACTATGTACCAACTCCTCTCTCTGACATTCTTCTACACTGGAGAAATGAGCCTTTACATGACAAAGGGCTTCTCCTCCCATTGATAGCTAACAAGGCTATCCTCTGCTACATATGTAAATGGAGTCATAGGTACATCCTTGTGTTCTCTAAGGATGGTGAGTTAGTACATTGGATCTTTGGGGGCTCTGTTTGTTTGATGATGTTCTACTTATTGGGATACAAACCCATTCAGGTCATTCAGTCCTTTATCTAACTTCTCCAGTGGGGACCCCATTCTCAGTTCAATATTTGGCTGCAAGCAACCACCTCTGTATTTGACAGGCTCTGGCAGAACCTCTCAAGAGACAGCTCTATCAGGCTCCTGTAGGCATACACTTTTTTGCATTCCTAATATTGTCTGAGTTTGGTGGCTATATTTGGGGTGAATCTCCAGGTAAGGTAGACTTTAGATCACCTTTCTTTCAGTCTCTGCCCCAAATTTTGTCTCCATATTTCCTCCTGTGAATATGTTTGTTCCATCTCCTAAGAAGGACTGAAGCATCTACAATTTGTAATTTCTTCTTCTTGAGCTTCATGTGTGCTCTGTAAATTGTATCTTGGGTATTCCGAGTGTTTGGTCTAATATCCACTGATCAGTAAGTGAATACCACATTTGTTTTTGTGATTGGGTTACTCACTCAGGATGAAATTTTCTAGTTCCATCCATTTGCCCAAGAATTTCTTGAAGTCACTGTTTTTATTACCTGAGTAGTACTCCATCCTGTAAATGTACCACATTTTCTGTATCCATTCTTCGGTTAAATGACATTTTGGTTCTTTTCAGCTTCTGGATATTATAAATATGGCTGCTATGAACATAGTGGAGCATGTCTTTTTCTTATATGTTGGAGCATTTTTGGGTATATGCTCAAAAGAGTTATAACTTGGTCCTCAGGAAGTACATCAGAATTATTTCCAGAGTAGTTGAACCAGGTTGCAATCCAACCAACAGTGGATAAATGTTACTATTTCACCACGTCCTTACCAGCATCTATGTATTCCTCATGCTATGCAATGCTGCTATGGTGGAGGCAGAGAATAGCTGCAACATGGAGGAAATAATTATCTAAATCTATGATTTTAATGCCACTTAGGATAAAATGAAAGGGAGATTGTTGGAAATGGCATAGCATGTCTTTTTATATATGTTAGACTAAAAGTAGATAATTGGGCTCTAGTCAGAATGGTTCTAGAAAGGTTTAAGACTCACAATAGACTCCTTTCCAATACTGTAATAGAAATAGTAGCTGAAGCAAATAAAGCAAGAAATGAAATCCAAGAGATACAAATAGGAAAAGAAGAAATCAAATCGTAGTCAAGTTTGTAGTTGAAATAATATTATAAATTAGAGATCCCTAAAATTCTATCAAAAACCTTCTAGAAATAAACAAATTAAATAATGTGGCAGGATACAGAATAGACATGCACAAACCAATAGCTATTTTAAACACAACAACACACAAATTGAAAAGGTGAGAGCAGACAAATGCACAGATATCTTGTACCCAGACAAGGCTCTTTGCAGCAGTCTGGACCTGGATATATGTATGGTCTCAGGCAGCAGTACAGGACACTTACATCAGTACAATCCCTGGGTAGTGTATAACCCACAGACACTATCACAAATTCAGGCAATCGTATAGGCCATGAACATTCACATATTGTCAAAGGACAACAAAGTCCTTGGACATCAACCTGGACTCCAGTCACATTAGCACATTAGGGTCACTTATCCACATATGGCCCTCATCAGCACTGCAGGACCTTATGTTCTTTACAAGATGTCCAATTCAGGTTGAGAGGTTTTTTTTTTTTTTTTTTTTTTTTTTTTTTTTTATCTTGGTCCCCATCAGTGAGTAGATCTAGTGGTTATCTTATATCCAGGCAGCATTTCATAGAATGATATAGAGAATACATCTGATTAACATCCAGGGTGCTGAACAACAATGACTCAAACACACTGCATAATGATATGTTCCACCATTAACCTCATCCCTCTCTCTTGTCCATCACAGCATCAGTTATACTTCTCCACAACTTAGGCAACACTGCTTTGCTCCACCCTCACTCACATCTCTCCTGTCTCCTCCTTGAAGAGGCACTTGCTAGGGTAGCCTGACTGTGCCCATGACAGCAGCAGTTAGCTCTAATTGGAGAAATCTTATTATCACATTGTTTATTGTGTTATTTAAAATATTTATAATTTTCTACTGCAAGGTGCCAGATGGAATATTCAAGTGATTCAATATCAATCCTTCCTGTTGGCATATATATAGAAGAGAGTGTTTCTATTACTTGCTAAGCAAGTCAGAGCATAAGCAATAACCTAAACTGGTACTAGCACAAATCCAGACTAGTGTCTATGCTCTTTTTATGTTATGTCATGAATTTGCAGTACTGTGGCCAATCTAGTTTCAGTTGCTAATATTCTGGGAGAAGTTTCATTATAACTATCAGCAGCATAGCCTGAAGATGGTGAAATTACTTTTGCCTATAGCATTACGGTAGAACTCAGAAAGTGATGTGTCTAAATATAAACTAGTCAGGGAAGTAGAGGTTGGAGGCTGTTTTGCCTCAGGTGCTCCTCCTTGTTTTTCTATTCTCAGACTTCTCACATGTGAAGAAATGGTGGTCCTAGAAAATGACCATACATATGCACATTAATCCTTCTCTTTCTGGTCCTCTGACAGCATTCAGTGTGCATCTACTGCACACTGGCTGGGTGGGTATGCTCACTAACCATTTGGTTCTTCAATATATCTGGGAAGTCCAAGAAATATACATGCTGATGCTTCAAACTGGATGTATGAAGCACATCACAGGAAAGGTTCAATCTTCACCTCTTTGGTATATAGCAAGTACTAATGAAGGGTGAAAATATCCTTTGACTTCAAATTTTGGGGAGAATCTATATTGAGCAGTTTTACAGGAAGCAGATACTAAGTCCTGTGCCCCTTGTGTACCATAATTCTAACCACTTCTGCCATGTGCTTCTGGTTTCATGATGTGCTGTATCATTAAGTGAGAAAAATGAGTAGAATGAATGGGAGAGTAGGAGGGCACTGGAGAGAGATTTAGAACTATCTTTAACTAAAGGGATTAAATGCATTGTACTTGTTATGTTTATGTTCAGGTGATAAAATATTATTCAAACCAACATGGGGAGGAAAGAGATTATTTGGCTTACATGTCCAGAATACAGCCTGTCTTTGAAAAAAGGCAGGGTAGAAACTCAAGTAGTGAACTGGACATAGAAACTGAGATAGTGATCATGGACGAATGCTACTTACTGGCTCTTCCTCATGTCTTGCTCCAAATAGTTTGCTCAGTTTTCTTCATTATAGAATCTAGGACTATTTGGTGGAGATGCTACTGTCCTCAATGGGTTGGACAATCCCACATCAATAATCTGCAAAGAAAATTTCTCTCAGACTTGCTCATAGGACAATATGTATGCAGACAAACCCTTAATTCAGGCTTTCTCTTCCCAAATGAGGGCAGTTTGGTGAGCCACTTGATAAGTTGACCAGCATATACTTATCCGATTAATAATTATGAAAAATCTTAAGTATAAAGATATTACTTTGAAGTAAGTGAAAGAATATTGTACTGATATAAAGCAAACACCTGTATCAAAGTACTAGATTAGATAGTCTAGCATAAGGCTGCCAATTAATTTTTTAGGGGAAGAGGCAAAGAACACAAAATTGGGAAAAGACCATCTTTTAAAAATTAATTAATAAATCAATTAAAATATTTATTATATTAAATGTATGTATGTATAAGTCTCTGTGTATATGTGGACATGTGTGCAAGCAGCACATTTGACAGAAAAAGAAACTGGATCCCCTGCAAATGGTGTTACAGATAATTATGAACTACCAAATATGGGTTCTGGAAACTCCAAATCACCATGGGTCTTCTGGAAAAGGTGCATATGCTTCTAACCATTGAGCCAACATTCTAGTCCTATGTATTTACTTAAAATTACATTTATTTGTTTGTTTGTGTGTGTGTGTGTGTGTGTGTGTGTGTGTGTGTGTGTGTGTATAGTGCACAAACCTCAGCACTCATGTGGACATCAAGAAAACACATGTGGGATTCAGGGCTTTAATGCCATTGTGTTGTTCCAGGAACCAAACTCAGATCTTAAGGCTTATTCTAAGAGGTTTTTGACCTGAATTTTTATCCATGGAAAAATCTCTGGCTTAGAATGGTCTTTATTTATTTATCTATTACTAATTAATTTATTTTATTAATTTCTTATATTTTAAGGTGAATGGTGTCAGATAGCTGAATATTTATAAGCAATTTACTAAAAACAAATATAAGGACATATAGAGAAGATACATAATTATGAAAATACTAGAAGAAATCAAAGTTGAAATGAAGTACATCATTTTATCTACTTTGCATGAGGTTTGGAAAACATCAGAAAAGCTTCAGCTTTCCGTCCCTCCTTTCATTTCTCTTCACGCACATGCTTTCTATACTGCCTTTTCAGAGATCTCAGACATCTCTTCTCTTTAATTTAACTGCAAATATCCAGAGAAAGGAGATTTCCATTATGATTGTGTGTTTTATGATAAGCATTGGATATTTCTTACTCTTTCTGTTCTGATGCCCTCAATCATTGAGTTCCCTAGATTGAACTGATATTTGCAGTGTTCAATCAAACCTCCTACTGATAATTCACAGTTAAAAAAATTACTTCTTTGCCTTAAATATGCAGGCATTCTGCAACTTTCCACAATCAGTTTTAAATAAAAAACTGGGACTTCCCAGTTTTAGCTGGAGCTCCAACACCACTGATCCCGGCCCACAGTTCCATGCTACCAAACCCTTTGTGAGAGAAAGCTCACCTCCTGACAGGAGGGCACTCCTGAGACTGCAGAGCAGGAGCGACCACCAATACTGCCCACCTCTGCCCACATCCTGGGCCCAAGAGGAAAATGTATCGGGCCTATGGGAACTGGAAGATAGGGGCACACAAGCGGCAGGTGCCCTGCAGTACAGACACCACCCGGATCTGAAGGGACCCGATCAAAAGCTCCCTGCACCTAAATCCCGTGGGAGGGAGAGCTAAACCTTCAGAGGGGCAGACACACCTGAGAAACCAGAAGAAACTACACTCTGCCCACATTTCTGACTCCAGAGGAAAACACCTAACACCATCTGGGACCCTGGTGCAGGGGGCACTAGGAAAAGGCAGCACAGGCCCTCCTGGTTGCCAACCTCACGGAGAGCTCAAAAGCAGACCACCAGGAGAAACTTCAGCTGCGGGACCACAGGTAAGACCAACTTTTCTGCTCCAAGCAACCTGCCTGGTGGACTCAGGACACAGGCCCATAGGAACAGCTGAAGACCAGTAGACAGGAAAGACTACAAGCCCGAAAGCAGAAGACTCTGTTCCCATAACTGGATGAAAGAAAACAGGAAAACAGGTCTACAGCGCTACAGACACACAGACCTATAGGATGGTCTAGCCAATGTCAGAAATAGCAGAACAAGGAAACACCAGAGACAAACTGACGGCGAAAGGCAAGTGGAGGAACCCAAGCAACAAAAACCAAGACTACATGGAATCATCAGAGCCCAATTCTCCCACCAAAGCAAACACTGAATATCAAAACACACCAGAAAAAACAAGATCTAGATTTAAAAATCACATTTGATCATGATGATGGAGGACTTCAAGAAAGACATAAAAAACTCCCTTAGAGAAACAGAGGAAAACATAAATAAACAAGTAGAAACCTATAGAGAGGAATCACAAAAATCCCTGAAAGAATTCCAGGAAAACACAAACAAACAGGTGAAGGAATTAAAAATGGAAATAGAAGTAATAAAGAAAGCACAAAAGGAAACAACCCTGGATATAGAAAACCAAAGGAAGAGACAAGGAGCTGTAGATACAAGCATCACCAACAGAATACAAGAGATAGAAGAGAGAAGCTCAGGAGCAGAAGATTCCACAGAAATCATTGACAAAACTGTCAAAGATAATTTAAAATGGAAAAAGGTACTGATCCAAATCATACAGGAAATCCAGGACACAATGAGAAGATCAAACCTAAGGATAATAGGTATAGATGAGAGGGAGGACTCCCAGATGAAAGGACAAGTAAATACCTTCAACAAAATCATAGAAGAAAACTTCCCTAACCTAAAGAAAGAGATGCCCATAAACATACAAGAAGCCTATAGAACTCCAAATAGATTGGACCAGAAAAGAAACTCCTCCCATCACAAAATTGTCAAAACACCAAATGCACAAAACAAAAACAGAATATTAAAAGCAGTAAGGGAAAAAGGTCAAGTAACATATAAAGGTCTGTGTAGGCAAATCCTATCAAAAAATGAACTTGAGGAGATGCTCAAGTTGCCCGTCCTCTTTTTCTTAACCTTTTGGAAAGGTTACTTTGTGGAAGAAAGAGTATACACCCTACCTGTATCACTTCAGACCCTCAGATGCAAGTTAACCAAGTGGTTCACTGCAGCTTCCACATTAGTGCAGTTCTTATGAATCTGGGAGGTCATGGTTGATGCCCAAAGAGTCAGTGGCTGGTCCTAGTTAGGAACCAAAGGTGAGAAAATGGTCCCAGAAGCTGCATCTGGTGAGACTGTAAAGTGGCTCAAAGCTAAAAATGACATTCCCAAGTCTGTTGGTCCAAACATAGATCCACTGGGCCTTCAATGTGCTCCCCTTTAGATATTTTTAAACACATCTATCTACTGATTTATTTGTAACAGAGGGGCACTGACTGCTACTGCATGCCTGACACATTTATCCTCTCCATCCACCAGGTAGATTTGTAGATCAAGTATATTATTAGGCTTGTTGGAAAGTGACGTTACTAATATTGAGTCCACTGCCTTATATCTAATAGATTTGTGTTGGTATATTTAGGAGTAAAATGATATATTGTCTGTGAATATAGAAATGTTCGTGGTGTGGAACAAGCAATGTGATAGACATGGAAATGTTGAATTATATTCCAAAGTTCAAATATAGTCAAGCAGTTCGGTTTGGAAACAGATTTATCAGAACATATCAAAATGTACACGTTTGTTAGGACATGGGGATTGAACACTGAAGAAATGAAGGGGCAGGGGACTTCTATATCTATGATTATCAGGGGTACAGTTCTTTGACAGAATGAGAACAGACAAGGACAGAGTGTAACCATGGGGAGAAACTGAATCATGGCAAGTCAAAGAACTGCTTGGATTGAAATTGTTCCTCTCTCTTCTTATAGTAATCTACTCAATAAAATAAAAGTTGATGTTTGTACTAATTGTCAGTGAGTATTGAACATTTACTGATTTAAATGAATATATTTTTGTCACAAGACTATCAATATCCCCATATCACTTTTTACACTACAGCTTGAACAAAAATGACCATGAATGGATCCTGGGTTAAAATCGATCTATTCTTAGTCTAGGATACTACTTCAAATCTAGGAAAAAGTTGATTGTAATCATATTTCTTTTTTTTTTATTAACTTGAATATTTCTTATATACATTTCAGTGTTATTCCCTGCTCCTGTTTCGGCAAACATCCCCCTCCCCTCCCCTTCCCTATGGTGTTCCCCTCCCACCCTACCCCCATTGCTGCCCTCCCCAACAGAAGTCTAGTTCATTGGGGTTCTGTCTT